>NC_141827.1:1420000-1672500 GCF_982586985.1 Callionymus lyra | reverse complement strand
CCTTCAAGAAACATCTGTGTTTGATGATCTACTGACTCCTTCAAGAAACATCTGTGTTTGATGATCTACTGACTCCTTCAAGAAACATCTGTGTTTGATGATCTACTGACTCCTTCTAGAAACATGTGTTTGATGATCTACTGACTCCTTCAAGAAACATCTGTGTTTGATGAT
This sequence comes from Callionymus lyra, assembly GCF_982586985.1. Lineage (NCBI taxonomy): Eukaryota > Metazoa > Chordata > Actinopteri > Syngnathiformes > Callionymidae > Callionymus > Callionymus lyra. The sequence continues at coordinate 1,672,326 of NC_141827.1, read as the reverse complement.
CTACTGACTCCTTCAAGAAACATGTGTTTGATGATCTACTGACTCCTTCAAGAAACATCTGTGTTTGATGATCTACTGACTCCTTCAAGAAACATCTGTGTTTAATGATCTACTGACTCCTTCAAGAAACATCTGTGTTTGATGATCTACTGACTCCTTCAAGAAACATCTGTGTTTGATGATCTACTGACTCCTTCAAGAAACATCTGTGTTTGATGATCTACTGACTCCTTCAAGAAACATGTGTGTTTGATGATCTACTGACTCCTTCAAGAAACATCTCAAGACACTTTTATTTGAGATTTTAATCTTAACTTTCTTGTTGCTGTTGTGTTTGTCTCCATGTTGTCGTGATCTTTTTAAGTATATATTTTAACTGTGTATTGTTTTTGATGGTTCAAGCGCTTTGTGACCCTGGTCTAGAAACATCTTTACTAATAACTATTACTTACTCACTAGTTTAACTGGGTAATAAAGCAGCTCGTTCTTGCTCAGACTGTAACTACTAGTTAATAACTGGTCGAGTGGACGACACAATAAACCTCTTAACTCTCACCAGATCTTTCCATTAGACGTGTTCATTATTCAGCAGATCTGACTGAAGCTAAGAATAGTCGCACAAACAAATCTGGTCTCGTGGTCCGACTCACAAAAAAGGGTCTTTCAAGCTCTGGTTGCCACGTTGAGTGAATTATTGATGACGGTTGTGAGTTTGTGTGTCTTTCTGGGTCGGTGCGGGACAAAGCCGAGTCCAGCACCGTCAACAATGAGAGGAGTGTGACCCCTCGTTTCCCAGAACCACAATAGCAGCGATTGTGGGTCGGCTGACCTCCTGACCTCTAAACACAGGGACCAGCTGACACGGGTCGGTTCCCATCATCGTCCAGGTACCGGATAAAAACTCGAGTCTCCTCTGAGAGACGAAGTGACATCGATCGACATATTTCGTCTTTTTTTAAATTCAAGCGTATATTTGAGTCAATAGTTTAACGTAGAACATTTTAGTTTAAAAAATAATTAGGTTTTAAATGATTTAACCCTTAAAATCCCTTGAAGTTCTAATGATCATCCCACTTCTGACACCATTTGAGTGAAAGTAATGCAGTACACACTAGAGGTATAAGGAAATATTGATACACTTAAATATTACAGTACATTTTTCAGGATACTGTATCGATGTTAAATTGTATTAATGTTATTGTTGTATATTTTCTTTCCTTTGTGTTGTGGCTTTAAATCTATGTTTTATAATATTTATTTTATGGTTTATATTTTAATAAAGTTTGTTTAAAATACAATAATTCGATTTTTATTTGTATTACTATTAACATGCAAATATTCACAGTGTTCATTATTTTGGGGTTGAAATTAAATTTAAAGTAGTCATTACGTCCTTCACAGCTGAAGAAAGAATGATATACCGTGAGATAAGAATAATGACTGAGGACGAGAGGATACAGTGAGTCCAGCAGCTTTTAAAGCTGATGTTTGGACATATTTTTACTGCTTTAATTTGTTTTCAAACCAAAATATGTCCAAACATCAGCTTTAAAAGCTGCTGGACTCACTGTATCCTCTCGTCCTCAGTCATCGCCTCATTCTTCCTTCAGTTGCAGAGGACATGATGACTGCTGCCATCTAGAGGCAAGGAGTTTAATTGTTAAACAACAAATGGATCAACTTCTGTGAATATTGAATTGTTAATCAAAAATTGAAAATACAAATACAAACCATAAAATAACTGTAATAGAATAAAAATGTGATAAAAAATAATTAAAAATACATATTGATACCGTATTGTGAAAAAAACGATATTTAAGTTTATTGATATTTGTTTCACTTGTACTGAGAACAAAGAACCAGTGAATGGATTAGTGACTGAAACATGTTTTTAATTCATGCTAATGAGAGATAAATGTTTAAGTTAAGACTCCAGTAATTAATATTTTTCAAATATTCCCACAGAGATTTCAAATCCCCGTCCAGGACTAGAGTGTGAGAATCCTTCAAGCCTGATTAGAAAGAGCAACATGAAAGGATTTGGTTGGATTAAGGATCTAATTTGCTCTCTGAGGGAATTAGCCTGGAATCTAGGTCAAGTCCAACTGAACCAGCAGTGGTTCCACCTCCTTCTGGACTCCACAGAAACACCAGGGTCTCGACCCCATGAGAAGGTCCTGTCAGGGGTTTTACGGGGGGCAACAGCTGAGGGACTTCCTGGGGGTCACGGGTCTGACTGAGTGTGTGTCAAGGTCGGTGTGTTTGTGGGTCGTCTGTTAATCTGGTTCCGACTAAGAAGGTTTTGTCTGGCGTGTCCCTGATCCGGGCCCCGAGAGTGACCCGTTCACCGGACGTGACTCACACCATGAGTCCAACATTCCCGACACGTTCTAGAAGATCCTTCGACACAACAGACTCAGAGTTACTTCAACACTTGTGTGCAAACAAACACGCCTTCACTCAACCACACATGGTTTCTACACTTTTACGTTCGTCGCAACCCTTGTCTCGTCTCTGGGTCAAAGGTCAACGGCCTACCTGGCTTCCATAAATACACTTGCTGTTGTTGATCTTGACCCAGAGACAACACAAGGGATTGTGTCTTCGGGTCACTTTGACCCTGAGATAAATTGAAATTCAATATAAAAAGGTTGTAATTTTACCTTTTTCTACTGAAATGTTGATGTTTATTTTAGTAATAAATAGTTATTTTCTAATAATTTAATTCAATTATTTGTATATTGGTACATATAAGGTTGACTTTGATTTAATAATTAAATTAAACATTTTTAATTATTTTCAAGAAAAAAAGGATACAGAGTTTGGTATTTTAATTCATTAATTAAAAACAAATGTTCTAAATTCTAAATGTTTTTTTCATTTTGATACATTTCAAATTAAAAACGTGTTCATTTTCTAAAGCTTGGTCCGTGGTTCTCAGTGACAAATGGCGTCCCAAGTAGGATGGACCACTGATGGCTAACGTGCTAACGTGCTAACATCAGAGGTGGAGGCTTGTGTGCGACACAATTCAAGTCGACAAAGAACCAGGAAAACAAATCCATAAATTAAATCTGAAATTAAATTCAATAGTTTTTCTATTCAAGCGCGACCAGCAACATCAGCTAACGTGCTAATGAAGCTAACAAACAACAACAAACACAAGGTATAAACAAGCCATGAAGAACAACAACAAAAAAAACACAACGTGAATGTTTACGCACACATTTTGCAGATATTGACATTTAGAGAAATGTATTTTAGATAATTTAGTGAAGATAAATATTTAATATTTGCATTTATTGTTTGTATTTCTATTTGTTTGGTGTTTGTTTTTACACAAAAAACTCTAGTTTGTTTGAAAAATAACATTGCTTTAATGTATATACGTGACCAGCAGCCTCAGCTAACAAAGCTAATGAAGCTAACAAACACAAGCTGTAAACAAGCCCTGAAGAACAACAAAAACAAAACTACAACGTGAATGTTTACAAACACATTTTGCAGATATTGACACTAAGAGAAATATATTTAAGATAATTTAGTGAAGATTAATATGAAATATTTGCATGTATTGTTTGTATTTCAAATTTTTGGTGTTTGTTTTCACAAAAAAAAACTCAAGTTTCTTAAAAAATAACATTGGCTTTCTGTAAATAAGAGATTGAAACAAGTATTTTGAGTGAATGTAAGTTCTTCTATAGGATTTTATTGTTCTCTCATTTCATCTTTGTTTCTTCTACAACAACAACAACAACAACAACAGAAGATCTCACCAGTCACTCGTTTGCTATGAATGTTGGCTGAAGATGAAGTCATGGTCGATCCAAAGATAACCTCAAAATCAGTCCAGTGACGTCAGATCAGAGCTTCCTCACGACGAGCTGTCAATCATCTCACGTCCTCAGGAAGTGTCACTCAAAGGATGTCGAGTCTCTCACTTCTGTCTTCAACTGGAGGAGGAAAGTTTGAGCTGCTGGGAAGAGCAGGAGCTGACCAATCAGAGAGAGGGGGAGGAGCCACGAGGGAGAGAGGGAGAGAGAGAGAGAGAGAGGGAGAGAGAGAAAGAGAGAGAGGGAGAGAGAGAAAGAGAGGGAGGGAGAGAGAGAGAGGGAGAGAGAGAAAGAGAGAGAGAGAGAGAGGGAGAGAGAGAGAGAGAGAAAGAGAGAGAGGGAGAGAGAGAGAGAGAGAAAGAGAGAGAGGGAGAGAGAGAAAGAGAGAGAGGGAGAGAGAGAAAGAGAGAGAGAGAGGGAGAGGGGGAGAGAGAGAGAGAGAGAGAGAAAGAGAAAGAGAGAGAAAGAGAGAGAGCGAGAGAGAGAGAGAGAGAAAGAGAGAGAGAGAGAGATGTATATATGAAGTATATATAAGTAGAAACTTGTTTTTTATTAGATTTTTTTTTTAACAATTTAAATAAATACTGTCTTTATTGGTGAATATGTTTTTAATAATTTAATAAATAGTATATATCTCTATATCTCTATCTATATGGCTGTCAAAGCGCTTTGTGACCCTGGTCTAGAAAGGCGCTATATAAATAGACATTATTATTATTATTATAGATTTATTGTTGCTATGGAGTTACTGACACGATCTGTATCATTTACCTCCGCCTGGTGGACAACATCGGTATCACATGCTTTAACTTTCAAAAACATGTAAATAAAATAATCCATCGTTAAAGTTAATAGTTTTTCAGCTCGTTGTGTTTTAATGTTGACTTTTATGTCAAAGTATTTTCAAACATTAAGAATTCCAGAGAGACTCGACAAAAGTTTCTTAAAATAAAAACTGTTTTTAATTATTTTCCCTTCGGTCACATCTGTGACATCATATCCTGTCTGAAGCACGTTGGATATAAACTCGAGTATAAACATTATTCTCTGGTGCAACAAACATTTACAAATAAAGTATTCAAAGAATTCCATCTTTCCTTCTTTCCTTCTTTCCTTCTTTCCTTCTTTCCTTCTTTCCTTCTTTCCTTCTTTCCTTCTTTCCTTCTTTCCTTCTTTCCTTCTTTCCTTCTTCGAGTGTTCAGTTGTTCAGTCTCTGACTCGTTGAAGACTCGTCGTCTCTTCAAACGTCGTCTCTTCTCCTCTAGAGGTGTTTCTGCTCCAGGTGTTCGTGACCCTGCTGTGCAGGTCGGTGACCTTCAGCGTCGCAGCCTCGACCTTCAGACGCTGCTTCTCTGGTTCGTTCTGGTCCCTCGGGTCCCGGCAGTGGTCAGTGGCAGCCGCAGGATCGGACCACCATGTTGCGATACTTCTTGAGGATGACGTTGGAGCTGTCGTCGAAGTAAAGAACCGAGATCCCGTGCAGCTGGGTCGGGGCGCAGCACGGCTTCGGAACCGTCTCCGGGTTGATGAAGTGAACCTGAGGGACAGTCGGACATGAAGCCACTCCTGCGAGGAGGAGGTCAAAGGTCGCACCTACCAGGGTCTGGACGATGGCGTGGTTGGTGGCGTTCATGTAGGAGTTGAGAGGAAACGCACACTCGCCGTCGCAGTAATACGCAGCGTAACCTTCTGGAGCGATGATCCAGTCCTGAGGGAACATATGTGAAGATGAGAAGATTCAATATTCAATCATACTTTGTTTCATGTCGTCTTTGTTTGTTTGTTTGTATTTGTTTTTTCACAATCATTTCCATATGAAAAGGTTTGTTTTTATTGAATAACTGAATTAAATATAACTATTTATAACTAAATACATGTGAATATGGAAGTGAATTTTTTTATTTTTTTATTAATTCAAAAAAAAAAATTCAGTTTTTTTTACACAGATTTTAATTTTCTAATACTAATAGTATAAAAAGAAAAAGGAAATTGATAGAGTTTTAAATTCAATATTAAAACAAATTCAACCTTTTAAGAAATAGCTTAAAAAAACAATAGTTCAATAAAAAACTAAATGAACATTAAATTCAACCAAAGGGTTTAAGAGACAGAAAATTATTGAATTAAATAAACATTTTAAATGATGATACTTTTCATTATTTTATGTAATTTTTGTACTTTTATTATTTATTTTTCCAAAAATACCTGAATTCAATCATTTCCATATTAAACGTTTGTATTTGCTTGTTGTTTATTTGTTTGTTTGTTGAAATATTTACTCTTTTTTCGTTTGTTTTTATTAATTCAAGTAAAAAATATTTTTATTTTTTTTCACACAATTTCCTTTTCTAATTCCTATAATACAAAATACAAATACATCTAATTTTTATAAAATTAAAATAAATAAAATTATATAGAAACTATGAAATGTAATTATTCAACAAAAAAAGCTTAAAAAAGCCCAAAACATAAAAATTAACAATAAAAAAATGATCGTTAATCTCTGACGTCACTGATGGACTTCACGAACCTGCCATCCCAGATCTCTGAAGCTCACGTACAACTCGTGTTTCTTACATCCTTCCCTGGAGATGCCGAGACTCTCTGTGAAGACGTTCGTGTCAGAGAATCGTTTTAATAAAGTTTTTTACAAAGTCTCACCTGCCGCCTCCACCGCCTTCATGGCGTCGTGAACCGTCCTCTGGGGCTTCGAGCGGTTCCTGCCCCTGCGTTCGTGAGCCGAGCGGATGTTCCGGAACCGCACCTCGTTGGCCTTGAAGAAGACCACCAGGAAGGGCTGCTTGTTGAGGGGCCCGCTGGCCCTCAGGAGCCCGGCCAGTCGAGGGTCCATCCTCTGACCTGGAAGTATAGTCTATATTATTTAACGACTCTAACTTGAATGACCAGAGAACATCTTCTAACTGAACCGACCGTAAGGCTCCTCCACGACCAGCTGGAGGCCCAGGTTCTGCTCCGGGTCCAGCACCCACAGGTTACTGGTCTCCGTCAGGTCGAACACCAGCCAGCCCTCCTCGGCCGCCCAGACCTGCCTCTGGTCCAGCAGCAGCAGCTCCAGGTCCCTGAGGTTTAAGACACGCATGAGATGGAAGGAAGTGACGCGTGAAGAAAACATCTTCGTCAACAGTGTTTACGAGAAGATCCTGTTGAGATGCTAAACTAATGAAACATGACGTTTGTTCCAGTGACAAATGTTACAGTGAACATAAATAAACATTATTAACATGGTTAAAACTTTACATTTTTATATTATTATTAAAGCAACGTTTATATATTGAATTTAAAAGACTATACATGAAAAACTAAAGATTTTAGAAAATGTATTTCATATATATTGAAGTTAAAATATCAAATTCTATGTGTAAAAAACATAATTAATTACAAATATATTCACTTATACTTTAGAATTGGTAACAGTTTAAAACTCAACAGTATTTTCTTACTGAGTAATGAGGATGATATTAATACTAGTACATATATTTTTCTTTAACAGAGACATTATTAATAGTTAATTATTTCTCTCATGTTTTTTGTTTAATGGAGAGAAGTTAGTTTTCATCAAAGTTCATCTTTATTAACTTCTATATTTCCTGTTAATTATCAGAAATTGACAAAAGTTATAGTAACGATGGATCATGTTTCTAAGGTCTGGTTGAAAAAGGTCTTGATCTGTTGAACGACAATCGTACGACTTTATTGTCGTCGTCGTCGTCGTGGCGACACACACTCGGACGAGAAGGTGTTCACGAGTGTTTGGACGAAGGTGTGGTCAGTGCTGGTCTCGGAGGATCTGCAGCTCCAGTCCAAGTAAACCTTCTCCGCTGGTGATTGACACTAATGTCTACACGTGCAGCTCCTGACGAGTGACCTTGACCTCTGCAGCTGAGAAACTACTTCCTTCTGTTTTGAAACACTTACGTGGAGCTCCAGTAATTACAGCTTCGCTACATAAACACGAGAAGCAACAACAAGACATTCATTTCTCACACCTTCATGTCTGCAGTGCATCATGGGAGTATGAGAGGTGTGGGCGGTAATAGACCTTGAATTAATAAAGTTTTACATTAGAGTCAGACTTGAAACTCATCGTCTCCTGGGTTTGCCCCGTGGCCTCCTCCTGATTGACATCTTATGTCCTTGAATCAATCGATGTAAAATGATGATTGACAGCTGTGCCCCGAAAATATTCTATTTCAAATGAGATAAATAAATGAAACGAATGGATGGATGGATGGATGAATTAATAGATAGATGGATGAATGGATGGTTGACTTAATGGATGGATGGAAGGATGGATGGATGAACAGATGGAAGGATGAATAGATGGATGGATGGATGGATGGATGGATGGATGGATGGATGGATGGATGGATGGATGGATGGATGGATGGATGGATGGATGGATGGATGGATGGATGGATGGATGGATGGATGGATGGATGGATGGATGGATGGATGGATGGATGGATGGATGGATGGATGGATGGATGGATGGATGGATGGATGGATGGATGGATGGAAGGATGAATGGATGAATGGATGAATGGATGAATGAATGAATGGATGGATAGATAGATGGATGGATGGATGGATGGATGGATGGATGGATGGATGGATGGATGGATGGATGGATGGATGGATGGATGGATGGATGGATGGATGGATGGATGGAAGGATGGATGGATGGACAAATAGATGGATGAATAGATGGAAGGATGAATAGATGGAAGGATGAATAGATCATCATCCATCTTGCAAACAAAGAACATTCTAATCTGTGTGACCTTGAGGACCATATGGCCTCAGCTTCGTACCTGGAGTGTTGCTGCTGCAGGACTTGGTACAAACTGACCCTGAAGGTCTGGTTCTCGTGGCGTCCCGGCAGGAAGTCCTTGTAGACCTTGAACTCGGCGGCGGTGACCAGCTGCCCGTCCGGGATCCGCGAGAGGTCGAAGCGGAACTCGGTCCGGCGGTGGCGGATCACCAGGTCCTGGTCCTGGTCCTGGTCCACTGTCGGGAGAGAAGGTTTTTTTAGAAGGTATTTTTAGTGACGCTGAAGCTCAAAGAGCATTTGATGTGTGTTTGTAGCAAGAATGTCATTGATCTCAAGTGTGAGCTGGTGCCGCCGCTCATGCCAGTGCGGCTGATAAAAAACACACTCGCTGCTGGTTTTGGCTGCTGGTTCGAATCCCACACATGTGTTGACCACAAGAAAAGCCCAGTAAAGACGCTTGGCCGGAAAACCGCAGCTGCCTTTAGGTCCGCATGTCGCTCAGAACCTAGTCTTCGATTCCTCGGCTCGAGACAGTTGATGCAGGTCCCTGTGGCCCCTCAGGTCCCTGTGGCCCCACAGACGCTTCCTGGAGCCTTCGGGGGGGCGGTCACAGAGGGGGGTCCCTAAACACATCCGGCTCGTGACATCATGGACTCGAGTCACCCACGCAGACCCACAACACTCTGAAGCGCCCACTCGTCGTAAAGTTCTGGCTCTCGCCGCTCGTTTGTTTAATTAAACGCTGGAGAGGAAGACGGGGGTATTTTTACGAAAGCAATAATTGCTCGCGAGACTCGTGTTTACGTTCAGGACCATTAGCCTCAGAGATCGGACTCAGATACGCAGACCCCCCTGGGAGGTATTTCAACACTTCACTCCTGACGCTGCAGTCGAGGTGCGTTCAGGGACCACAGTAGTGAGCAGGAAAAGATTGATTATTCTCTTTAATCTCTCCAATAAAAGTATCAAGTGATAAATGTAACATTTGTTTCCTCTGAGATCAGCAACGACTCGAGGCTGAGCTGAATTTATTGAAGGGATTTGAATCAAAGATGTTTTCTCTTGTGTTTTCTTTCAGGGATGAAGGCGTGAAATGATTCACAACATTTAGAGCAGAAATCGACAACAATCGCTCCAGACTTTTAAACCACATGTTCAAAAACACATCTTGTATCGTGGTACACGTCGTATCAACACACACTCATGTTAATACAAAGTTTCAAACCTGTTACTTGTTTAAAACTCTTGTGGGTCACATGGTGTCATTGAAGGCACCACGGACTGAATTAACGTGGATTTCTTTTGATAATAAAAGTCCTACAGATAAAAACGTTCAAAATAAAGCAGCGTGAACAAAACAACCAACATTAAGTGAACTTTTGACAATAATAAACTTGACCTAACGAGCGTCACTGACTTGTTAAATCTTTGTTTCGAATTAAAAAACCTTCAGACCAGTGTTTGGCAATAAAGTTCCCTTAGGGGCCACTTTCAATACCTGTGAGGGGCCGTCAGGCAAGAAATACACAAGCGGATCGCTTTTTTTTTCTCCAAATACTTTTTATATTCAATAAAACGACCAACAATAGAACCCCTATATAGTCAAAGTTAGAGACTTTTCATTAAAAGTAGAATTAATACAAAAAGTTTTTTAGTTTCTTCATGACCTTTGACCTCATGAGAGTCACACCTTCTGTAGATACACTTGTCTAACATCTGAATAAATAAACTTTAAAAATCCCTTTGTTCGACGTTAAAAAGCAAAATACACATAGTTTCCGAACAGCACTTAAAAAAGTTGATAAAACACATTTATATTCAATTAAGTATTTTTAATTAACAATACTAAGTATTAGTAAACAACATGATTTTGTCATTATTATGTCTGTATAATGACAGCATACATCCTATAATTAATAACAATTAAACCTGTTTTATACTTTAATGTCGTTGACGGAAATCTTTTACTTCAAGTTCATGTTGACACTTGACCCCTTAACGACCCCCTCGTTACAATTATGATACGTCAGTGAAAATATTTGTACGATTTTTTTTAACAAATAAAAAGACACGTAAAGGATAAGTTACGATAAATATGGAGAAGTTTTCCAACATCTTGTTTGCGAGAACAAGGTTGTTCGGTTAAGGTTGTACTTACCTCGTCCATCTGACCTCCACGCGTCACACCAGGAGTTAAGATCGCGTTCCTTCCATGACTAAACCCTTCATTCACGCACGGACCAGCATTTCTCAGCGACTTTAATCAACATCTGCTGCTGCAGCTCATTTACTGACGTCCCGGAGCTTCTAATTGACTCGTACGATTGTTTCTCCGCGGCCGGGATCAGCAGATGTTCTCGGGTCAGGAATAATCACCTTCGCATTAACAGAACAAACTCGTCGTGTGTGAACCACTGGTCGTCAGGGTGAGTTACGTGGCTGTAAAAGAAGTTTATAATCATCCGAAGAGTCGCTTTAATGGACGAAAATGTTACTTTAGAGACGCCGTAAAACAAATAGTTTGGTTTTTATCAGCAGCGTTCAGCTTTTTAACGCTTTTAGGCTGTGTTTTAGTTTTTATCTTGACCTTAATGATCCCTTGTTAGCTTTTCTTGTTTGTTGGTGTGTTTGAGTTAATGTCAGGTGTTTTTTTCAATCTTCATTTTTACACCTGAAAACATAACAGACTGTAAGAGTAACGTTAGATTTTTACTGAGCATTTACATTGAAAAGAGGAAAATATTGGATATTTTAAAATTGATGTTAGGCTCAATGACATATACATACTGTATATATATTTTTGTATATTTTGTATATATATAATATAACAATTTAAAAAGTTGTTAAATCATGTTTATATTCAATTAATAAAATTGTTTTTAATTGTTTACAAATCCTGGTAAAAAAAAATCCCACATTTTTTGGGGGGTAATTATAAAAAAAGGACAAAATTTGTCATAATTTTATAAGTAAGTTTATAAAGTTTTTCTTCTTCATGACGACAAATACTTCAAATCAAATACATCTTGTAATTCCTTCTCATTTTTTAAACTTCTGAATCCCATCCTTTAACGTCATTACTATTATAGTAAACTATATTATTTTTTGTCTGTATGAAGACACCCTACATCCCATAATGCACTGCAACAATTAAACCTTTTTTTATACGTTAACGACGTTTACGGAAATCTTGCTTTTTAGAGTCCAAGGCTTTTTTTTTCAAATATATATTTATCTCGTCCTTTGTCCTCCTGAGGTCTAGTTATTTTGTTATATTATAAGTATTAATTAAATATTGTTTTTTTTCAAATGTTTCTTTTTATATTTTTATCTCCATTTCTTTCATTAGATTTGATTCACTTCAACAATAGGCTTCGACTAGGGACACCCTGGAAAGGTTTGGTCACACAGAGTCATTAGTAACTTGTATATTTTCAGTTTATAAAGATGATGATTCATTAAAAAAATGTTTTGTTGATTAAACTTGTGTTTTTCACAAGTTTATTTTGAGTAAATGATCAAATATTCTTCTCTCAAGGTTCCACGACAGGAAAGTCATATTTTTAAATAAAGTTTTGTTTGACTTGATCCGTGGAAGGAAAGTTGGTGGTTTTTAAATCACGACCAGTCATACGTGTTGAATAGAAACAGACTCTAGGATGGTGTTGCGTGACAAAGACACAAGTGTGTGAGTCAGTTACACACACGCAGCGACATGTGTCCGACAAACAAACCCGAGAGGCTGGAGCGCCACAAAGACTTGTTTAAAGTCGTGATCCGCTACGGTAGCTCAGGCTCACCCTGGGAGCTCCGGTCTCTGGGCCGTAATCCTGGTCTTGAAGTGATCACCGGGACCACCAGGACCACCAGGACCACCAGGACCACCAGGACCACCGGGACGCAGTCGCAACGACGGGCCGCGACTCTTAATAAACACTCATCGTGTGTTTTTCCTCATAATCAAGGCTTCAGATGTGGATCGGCTCCGGCGCTCAGTGTTTCCAGATCTCATTAGGCAGGAAAACTTTTTTCAACTTCACGCTGCGCTTGTTAAAAACCTCGAGTCCAAATGTTTCGTGTTTGTTTACGAGAAGAATTAAAGGTGTTGTGTAAACTGGGGATGGAAATCTAAGCATTTCATGCAATTAACTCATAAATAGTTTGTGTTTTTGCTCAACACTTACTTTTGCACCTGGACAACAAAACATACTGTACGAGCGGCAACACATTTTTTACTCTGAATTTATTGGAGATTTAAAGGCTTATTAATTTTAATTACATTTTTATTATTCATAGTTTACACCAAAAGTCGTTCAATCACATTTATATTCAATTAATACAAGTATTTTAATTGTTTCAAATGCTGCTTAAATAAAAATCCCACATGTTTTATTCTGTTTCATTAAAAATATGTATATTTGTCTGCATAATGATGCCATACATCCCATAATGCACTGCAACTTGTTTTGTACTTTAATGACGTCCAGGAACAAAACAACAACAAAAAATATATAAAAGAGCAAGTATTTCTTTCGTTTTTTTCTAAATAGATATAGATATTTAAAAAAAATGACTTACTTACTTTTACATAATTGTTGTTTTTCTCTGTATATTGACTCCCTAGAACCCATAATGCACTGCAACATATCAACTTTTTTTGTACTTTAAGTGGATGATTTATAAAGATCAAAATATTTACAAAATGTTTAGCAAAAAGTGCAAAGAATAAACATGAAATCATTGAAGTGGAAACAAAACCTCCAGTGACTTGGAAGAACTCAGGCATAGTTGTCGGCAGAAACCTTGAACAAACCAGACAGAAGTTGCTAACTCGGCAGAGCAAAATGATACGGATATTAAGAGATACATCTAGAATGAAGAATAGTTTTTCCTGATGTTTTGTTTGTTACATGTCGACAAACAAGGTCCCACAGAGACTTCTGCATAAGTGACCAATCCAGGGGCCCCGGGGCCGGTGGCTGCTGAGAAGAGACCCCCGCCCTGATAACAGGCACCACGTCGTCTACGCTCCCGCCGTAATGATATCAGAGCCGCCGTCGGATCAAGAGAAACAAAGATCCGACTCCTGTAAACTCAATGGCGAACCAGAGTCTTGTCATGACCCCGAGTCTTGTCGTGACCCCGAGTCTTGTCGTGACCCCGAGTCTTGTCGTGAACACACACATGTGTGTAGCAGCTTCACAATACTTGTGATGTAGTTTTAGATATAACGTTTGTGTTTGAAGGCTTTTCTTTACTTTTAAATCAATATTTAATTTTATTTGATGTTTTGTTACAAATGATCATTATTTCATGAATGAACGAATCAACTTATGTTTTAAACATGATTAATTCTGATTTATTTGATTTATTTTGCTCTTTAAGTAGAACGTAGTAAATCAAATGAACAACTGTTTTGCACCAGCTTCTGTATTATCGCGATTTTGTCAAATCATATTTGAATTTAAAATCCATTTCTTAAACCGATTCTCAGGTTTAATGGAACAAATCAAGTTGATCGTTGAACATAAACGCTGCTGGTTAGTTAAGATTAAACCCAACTCACTAGTGTGACTCATTATATTCTGAAGACTCACCCAGATTAACGAAACTCATCACCATGTCCGCGTCATCCAAGAAGCGCGTGTCCTGCGGGGTCACCATGGGGGAGGCGCGGCTGGGGGGTCTGTAGTAGGACAGTCCGGGGGTCTCCGTGGAGACCTGGTTGTAGAGGTCCAGCATGAAGACGGGGGGGTGCCGGGTCTGGGGTCGGGGCCGCTGAGGCAGACCCAGGACCGACAGGATCTCTCGCTGCATCTCTCGCCGCTCCTGACTGCGCAGGCGCCGCTGGATGAAGCTCGAGCGGACCTCGTTCTCCTGCGAGATGTTGGAGAAGATCTGCGAGGAGGAGACGCAGGAGATCCAGGAGAGCAGCGTCAGCGTCGAGCCCAGGCCTGGCATCCTCACCTGAGTCACCTGAGTCCAGGTGAGACCGGAAATATCTGGTTTTGAGAGTGACTTGAAGGAAAGTCTTGGACGAGATGTTCTGAAGCTCTTCAGCTCCTGCTGAGGCTCTTATGGAGACACTGTCAGGGGAGGGGCGAGGGGTGTTCAGGGGGGCGGGAGGGGGTCCTCATGTATACCCTTTAAATGATGGAATAATAGTGAAGTTACACGTAAATACATACATTTTAATCTAGTTAACTGAACACAAACACTCGAGTTTCAAGTAGTTTTTCGCTACAATATATATATTTGGAGAATATTCTGCCAGAAATATGTCACTTTGGTGATGTTTGGACACATTTTTACAAGTATTTCTACCTCAGTGATCTTTTAAAACTATAGTTTAATTTAAATCGTATCTTAATTTAACAGTAGCGACTGTTGACGTGATCAGAGCAACTCATTGAACAAAAATAATCTAATAAACTTCAATTAAAAGTCATCTTTAACAACATTTAAGAAAATAGTGAGTTTAATTGTTTTGTGTTTTCTTAAATAAAGGTAGTCCAGGCTGAGGATCAAGATCCACTGAGTCCCTCCCTCATTGTTGGGGGTCTGGAGGGTGATCAGGGGTTCATGAAGAGACATGTATGTCAACAACTGCTCATGAATAATCACAACACAGTCCTGGACTCCAGATGTTTTAATGAGGGTTAATGGACGACAACAAAGCAAGAAAACACTCTTTATTGAGGAGGTAATGAAACATTTGTAGCAACAATGAGGAACTATAAGTTTAATGTATTTGTCTTTAACGCTCAGAATGTATGAAACTATACATTTGAATTGGTGGAAATCCCGGTGACGTCACGACAAATACCTCTCGTCTGTTTAAAATATTTTCACCAAAACGGTTGAAACATATCATATGAAACGTGAATTTTAAGGCTTAAATGGGATTTTTTTTTTTTAATATATACACGTATATATTAAACTACAAGGTGTGTTTAAACTTTAGGCAAAGTGTGACACTTATTGGCAGATGGTAGAACTGCAGCCAATGAGAGTCTCGTGGTAAAAAAAAATCAAACTTCAAAAAATGTTTTGAGTTAATGAAAAGAATCCAGAATTATAAACAAAACCCTAAAACTTTCTGACTTATTTAAATATACCAAGAATGTATCAATATGTTTGAGGACATTTATTTGAGTGGTTTATATTTTTAAAACCAACTTTTTCAGCGACTGTTAAATTGCCTCATACTCTTAAAACACATACATCTGATGGTAATTAAATAATAAATTAAACACAATTGAAATGTAATTAAGATTCATAATTTAACATTTAAACGTTATACGTAACAACCTGCTTGATTAAATTAAAAAAAAAATATTTTAACTGCTGGTGTATAGTTTCTTTATATATAATTATTTTAAGTATAATTTATCGTAATAATATTTTTGAGACGCATGCTGCGTCGAACCCGGTAGCATGACGTCATCATCGTGCGACATCTCCAGAAACAAGCGCCACATTTTTGCGTCGTCAATTTCTTTTCCACCCTGTTTGGTTATTTGTTGTTTATCAACATATTCCCGGTATGTACCCCAACAAGTACTTCCATAGTTCTCTAACAAATACTAACAAACTGTCCGCGTCTGTTTAATCACGATCGTTTAGCTTCTACCGGTAGTAACGAGCTAACGTTAGCTTGCGGTGTCGTTATCATGAGCAAAAGTGAAAATAATAACAAATAATTCCATTTAATGCAATATTACTCTGACTTGTAACTATCTTTGTTCCTTATGTGTGAGAAGACATGTTGGAATAAACGCCGTTCAACCTCATTTTAGCCGTAATGTAGAATGTTTGACTGAAATACATAATTTAACTATATTTAAGATTCAAGATCAGTTTTATTCGCCAATACATGTTGTTATACAAACGTGGAATCTTTCGTGGTTGTGGATGACTCCGGATTTGTAACAAAAACTAGAAAGGTATAAACAATATGTACAAAATATACAAGAGAAATAATAATACTTAATAAACACGGTGAAAAAGCGTCAAAAGTGCAACTGACGATGTGATCTGATGAAACTGCTCTAAAATCTTATTATTGGCAATGATTTGTATTCTCTGTGTTTCTCTTTCAGAAACCTGATGCACCATGAGCATATTCGGTGCAAACACTGGGTTTGGAACAGGAGGGACAGGAGTGTTTGGAAGTACGACGACAGACAGTCATAATCCCATGAAGGTTGGAATTAAAAGACACGTCAATAGTTGCACAAATGTATATACAGTAACATGAATATGATGATATATCAGTTTTCTAATATATTCTCTACCACTGATTTGATTTTGGAAAAAGTCTTGTTAGATACTTGCTTTGATCCATAATTTAAAGCTCTGTATTGTTATTGTGAGACTTATTTCCCATGTCTTAACCTGACTTCTACTTCCAGGATGTGGAGGTGACATCACCACCAGACGACAGCATCAGCTGCCTAGCCTTCAGCCCCCCCACCATGCCTGGAAACTTCCTGATCGGAGGGTCGTGGGCCAATGATGTGAGTTTCATGTTTAGTTACACGAAGAACCGCGTTTCACTGAAACATCTCTGACTCCAGGTGCGATGCTGGGAGGTGCAGGACAACGGACAGACGGTCCCTAAAGCACAACAGATGCACACGGGTCCTGTGCTGGACGTGTGCTGGAGCGATGTGAGACTCATAAATTGAATGTGTAAACTGAAGCGCTTGAAAGTATTCAAAGTAGAAATGAGTGTAAAAAAGTTGGAATTATCAAATTCGGAAAAAGACTGATGTGAAAAAGTAGAAATGAACTGAAAAAAGTTAAGAAGAAAAGGAATAAAAAGAAAAAAGGGAAAAGTTGAAATGGAAGTCGAAGTTAATTAAGTAGTATAAGTAGTAATAGAATTAGTAGTACATGTAAAAGTAGTAAAAGCAGTAGAAGAATTAATAGTTAATCAACTATTAGTGTAATTATAAGTAGTAAAGGCAGTAGTAGTAGTAGTAGTGTAAGTACAAGTAGTAGAAGCAGTAGTAGAAGTAGTAAAAGCAATAGTATAATTATTAGTAAAAGTATAAGTAGTAAAAGCAATAGTATAATTATTAGTTAAAGTAAAATAACAAATATTGGTTTAAGTATAAGTAGTAAAGGTAGTAGTAGCAGTAGTATTGGTGGTAAATGTGTAAGTAGTAAAGGCAGTAGTAGTAGTATAGTATAAGCAGTAGTTTAATTAGTAGTATAAGTAGTAAAATAATTAGTAGAATTATTAATAAAAGTCAAAGAACAATTTGTAGTTTAGGTAGAATAAGTATAAGTGTAAGTTGTAAAAGCATTAGTATAATTACAAGTAGTATAAGCAGTAGAAGAATTAGAAGTATAAGTAGTAAAATTAATAGAATTATTAGTAAAAGTGAAACAACAATTTGTAGTTTAAGTAGAAGTAGTATACAGTATGTGTAAGTGCTAAACGCAGTAGTAGTAGTAGTAATAGTAGTATAAGTGTAAGTAGTAATAAAGATCTAAAGAGAAAAATGTCTTCACACAACAATCACAAACTCACTTGTATCTTTTCAACAGGACGGCAGTAAAGTCTTCACAGCGTCGTGTGACAAGACTGCTAAGATGTGGGACCTCAACAGTAACCAGGCCATGCAGATCGCACAGGTTTGTTCTTGTGTTTCAAACATCTCTGTCACTATAATGACTCTTGGTTTGCTGCTGCAGCACGACGGCCCAATCAAATCCATCCACTGGATCAAAGCTCCCAACTACAGCTGCGTGATGACTGGCAGCTGGGACAAAACACTGAAGGTATCACGTACTACACGAGCATGTCGTACAGATATACATTAGCCTGATAGTAATGTCACTTATAGTTGAATCACCAAATGATCTGTTGATCCTCTTCATCCGTCTGCCATACATACGTGATTTTAATCCTTAATATTTCATTGATCTTTAGTTGGTAATGCAGCTCATCATGTGAGAAGACGGACGCACACGTCATAGCAACAGTTTCACAGCAACGCTCTCTTTATAACACAAAACAATAGATGATGAAGGAGAGATGAAAAACAAAGAACATACTAATAAAACAGTATCGACAGAGAACAATAACAAAATAATCCGGTATAACTTCCATATCCTTATCTTTAAACATCATTTGTTTTCTTACATCATCCACTGGTGTCAACATCAGTAACAGCGTCAGTTTCCAAACTTCAGAGACACGTTTGCAGGTTTTTAAAGGGTTAATATTTGCTCCGTGTCCGTTGTCTCGAATCCAAAGTATTTCCAAATGTGACTTTGGCAGGTTTTATTGATGACACAAGGTTTATTGTTTTCAATGGTTCTTCTTCAGCGCCGACACTCGCGTATAAACCTCGCCCGCCGGTTCTGACAAGAACACGTGTATTCGGTACTTGCGCTACCAAAAATGGCCAGTATTGTCGTATTTTCTTTGTCCTGGTATGGAATTGGTAACGAAGTATTGATTCTTGTGACGACCCTAGTTCTTATCTTATCTTGAACGCCAGAATCTTCATCGTATATCAACGTAAACATCTGTATTAACTTGAGCTTTGAGTCGACAAACAAAACATTATCAGTTTCCTGAACCTTGTTTTCCATCAGTTTATAGTTGAAGTTCTCGTGACACACTCACTTGTAACAACTCTGTCTTCCTCACACCTCAGTTCTGGGACACTCGCTCTCCAAACCCCATGATGTCTCTGCAGATGCCGGAGCGATGCTACTGCGCAGATGTGGTGAGTAGAAGCACAACATGTTGGACGTGAACCTGCGACGACACACTTCTGTCACGCAGGTCTATCCCATGGCAGTGGTGGCCACCGCTGAGAGGGGTCTGATCGTGTACCAGCTGGAGAACCAGCCCTCGGAGTTCCGCAGGATCGACTCTCCCCTGAAGCACCAGGTTTGGATCTAGACGTGAGACGTAGAATCAAGCGTGTGCGTGACCGTCTTCTGTCGAGCAGCACCGATGTGTCGCCATCTTCAAAGACAAGCAGAACAAGCCCACCGGCTTCGCGCTGGGAAGCATCGAGGGCCGAGTCGCCATCCACTACATCAACCCTCCGAACCCGTGAGTCTCTGCTCCAGACGCGACTTTACTCGGGATCGAACGTGACCTTGTGTTTCAGAGCCAAAGACAACTTCACCTTCAAGTGCCACAGATCGAATGGAACCAACACGACGACCCCACAGGACATCTATGCTGTAAGATTCTTGGATTTGCTCTCATGGAAAATATAGTTTCTCTGCGTAACACTGTGAACGTTGAGGAAACTATTGATTCACCAATAATGTGATTTGTTACGACATATGAAGTCATTAACATGTAAAACTTTACTGCAATTTATGGTGAAATGAGAGGAATTGATAAATGCATTGATATGAATAAAATATATATATTTTACTTTAACTTTAAATGAAAATAAAAACCTTAAATCATCGGTAAATGATTATGTCAGCAGGTTTGCAACTGTGACTGTAAATGTAAATGTCGCCCCCTACTGTAGATCCAGTGTAAGCGTTTCTTCTTTTTTAACTCTTGTGTTATTTCAGAGTCAAGACAACACAAGGGATACTACAAACACATTTGTCACTATGACCCAGAATTAAAACCAGGGTTTTAATACAGCCTCTGCAATTAGAAAATAGTCTTGCAATAAATAATTTTCATACACACACAGACGACACCTTTTGTTATTTGTTGTGTATTTTCTAGGTGTTTATTCGCTCATTTCCTGTGAATTGATATTCCAGTGTAAATGTGTAATTCATGTTGAGAAATACTATTAAAAAAATGTACACGTTATTATATATTCATTTAAGAAAAACTTATTTTTATAATATGTTTTTATGCTGAATGTTGAACATGTTTGAAGGTTTATTGTTCATAAAAATGTTAGTTTTGGACAGAAGGTGACGAGCTGCTCGGTTTCTTTCTTTCTTCCTCCACCAGGTCAACGCCATCTCCTTCCACCCCGTCCACGGCACTCTGTCCACCGTGGGCTCCGACGGACGCTTCAGCTTCTGGGACAAAGACGCTCGCACCAAGCTGAAGACGTCGGAGCAGCTGGACCAGCCCATCACCGCCTGCTGCTTCAACCACAACGGCAACATCTTCGCGTACGCCTCCAGCTACGACTGGTCCAAGGTGAGCGAGACCCGGTGTTTCAATTGGTCCTGTTCACTCGGGTCACGAGCTGTTTGATCCTCAGGGCCACGAGTACTACAACCCCCAGAAGAAGAACTACATCTTCCTGAGGAACGCTGCAGAGGAGCTGAAGCCCAGGAACAAGAAATGGTGAGATTCGGATGTTGGATTTATTCTGTGGTTTAAATAATAAGACGTGAACAATCAGTAAAACAGTTCTCACATCATAACTATATTCTATCTAGGGATCAATAAAGTTTTACCTTACCTTACCTTACTTTAATACCTTAAGTGTTAAGAATATATTAATGTGACTCAACAAATCAACTCCCACGTGCTAGGCTAACATTAGCATCGACACATCATTAGCTCGACTGAACGACTAAACCGTCTGACATTAGGCACTTTTTCATGAGTTCGTAGAACAGCATTAAACAATTCTACATATGTGAGGTGTCGAGGGAAAGAAACACCACGTCTCAACTTTAGCTGCTACGTTGTCACACGTGAATGATGCGTTCAAGAGCGTAGGATATTTTATGACAAAATAAGAAACGCACTATTACTTTAATTAATGTGCTTTCTAGCCAACACTTCAGAAGGTCCACAGTCTGTGGATGTTCTTCTGTTGTGTCTGGCTGGTAGTGAGAGGAGAGACGGGTGTGAAAATACTTCTATGTGAGACGTGGGTTCTTATGGAAGTTCATGAACTTTGAATATGAATTTCTAACACTGCAGTTTTAAAGCATCAGACTTTTTAATCCCAAAGATCACATCTCAAGAACTGTTTTTTTTTTAATCTATTTTTTAATGCAAACATACATTTGTGTGTCAAAATATTCAGTGTAAACTAGGGCTGCACGATATATCGGAGAAATATCGATATTGTCACGTGTGATATGCATCGAAAACATGTGCGATAAATTATAATCTTTTATTGTATAAATCAAGCATTTCTTAAATACACACTTCGACCAATCAGTGTCACGTTTTGTAAAGTTGTCAATTTGTACTTTTTCCGTCTGTCTGTGAACTGTGCGGCGCAGCTTGTTAGACTCGGTTGCTATGGTGACACGTCCTTCCGGCGCTGACTTAGCTCAGTATATCCAGTGAAGAAATACTAACTTATGATCTAGTCAAACACTAGTGATCCAGTGAAGTAATACTAACTTATGATCTAGTCAAACACTAGTGATCCAGTGAAGTAATACTAACTTATGATCTAGTCAAACACTAGTGATCCAGTGAAGTAATACTAACTTATGATCTAGTCAAACACTAGTGATCCAGTGAAGTAATACTAACTTATGATCTAGTCAAACTCTAGTGATCCAGTGAAGTAATACTAACTTATGATCTAGTCAACACTATGCTAACAAGCTAAGTTGTTAGCGTCATTTATAAAGTGTTATGTGTGCGTCTTCACCGTATGCTAACGAGCTAAGTTGTTAGCGTCATTTATAAAGTGTTATGTGTGCGTCTTCACCGTATGCTAACGAGCTAAGTTGTTAGCATCATTTATAAAGTGTTATGTGTGCGTCTTCACCGTATACTAACGAGCTAAGTTGTTAGCGTCATTTATAAAGTGTTATGTGTGCGTGTACAAGGATTTATTATTGATTTGGTGATATCACGATGCGCCGGCAGCTCCTCTCTGATGTCGCTCAGTTTCACATGCAAGTCCCGCGAGACTGAGCGTTAGAAGAGATATTTTTCTACCATCATGTCGACACAGAAGTGCTGAAATAAACGAAAGGGAAATATCATCGTTTTCCTTCATTAAACCCCGGACCTTCACTACAGCACTCGCTCCTGCACTCGCGGCTACATTTTTAGGTGAAAGAAAAAAATGATCGCATTAATATCGATATCGCACTTCAAGACAACAATATCTAATATCGCACATATTTCCAATATCGTGCAGCTCCAGTGAAAAAAATGCATTTAAAAATAATTTAAGAAAGATTTCAACATAACCTTTTCTTACAGTTAACTTATTTACTATTACTTTTTATAATGGAATTCTTTAAACACATTTAATTAAAAACTTAATGTTTTCATGCATTGAATAAAAAATAAACGCATAACTGCTTGAAATTTGATGTTTTTTCAAATTCAAAGTCTGATTTTGATGCTTTAAAATGTCGTCGTTTGTTAAATTCATGTTTAAGTTCGACGACAAAAATGTGCTTTTACCGAAAACATCAACTCTTTTGTGCCTTTAAAAGCTCAGAAACTTTTCTGCCAGTTTTGTAAACAACATAAATGTTTTAAATTAAAGAAGGTTAAGACAGATTTATCAGCAGGTCTTTGACAAACTGATTCAGGTTTAATGTTTTATAGTCACTTGTTAAAGCATTTTGTTCTTAAAGTCGTTGAAGGTTTGAAAAGATTATAAACCTTGAATCAATGGTTCAAATCCTCCTCCTTCCTGTAGATCGTCGTGAAGATCCTGCGTTTGCTGGAGATGAACTCGAACTCCTGGACCAACCATGTTCAGTGCATGGACCAATCGGAACGGCCGGCTCTGATGCAAAGCTGGGTGACAGTTGGTCGATCGTTTCCGTGACAACACCATTTATTTTTTACTTTGATTGGCAGTTACTCTGTGGTTCAGCTTTGTAAATGTTCTTTGATGTCAAATAAATAACAAACACATGTCAACCATCATCTTCCAACCAGACTCTGTTCTCTCATCACAAACTTCTAATGCTTCAGTCGCGTCTGCTCACTTCAGCCGACAGGGGGCGCTGTCCACCTCTGAGCCTCCCAGTTGAAAGGACCCTGAGATCAAAGACCTGGTCCACATTCAAATGGAAGTCCTTTTGGTGAGGGTGTGGAAGTCGTGGGGGTTTATCAGGAGGATACGAACCCGTCAACAAAGCACACGTGTGAAGACAGAAGCCGGTCCTGGAGCAGCGAGTGTGAATGAAAGGCTGTTTTATTGAAGCCGTTAGAGCGTCGCGTCACCGTCGGTACTTAGCAGCCCAGCTAGACCTGCTCATGTGGTCTGGACCCTCTTCTGCGCCTCACATGGTCCACGACGAGGTTTACTTTAAGAAACTGTCTTTATTGTTTTTTAAATGATATTCTCTTCAACTTTGACTCGATGTGAAAATGTATTAATTTGAAATGATATATATTCATTTTTCAAAGTGTTTTTTAATCTAATATCAGAATCAGAACTTTTATTGCCAGCGTATTAAACACAGTGTTTGTCGTGGAGACGTTACAGAATATAAACATGAAAGTATATGAATGACACAAAAAAAGAGATTAATAAACTAAAATAATACACAAACTAAACCATAACATGACATGTAAAAAAACAATACATACTTACAGTTAATTTAACAATATGAGAGGTTTTATTAACTTCACAAAAGTCAGTAAAATAAACTAATACTAGTCTTTGTTTGTTTCAACATCTAATCAATAGAAAAGGCTCATTGTTTTCACATCTTACTCTATAGTACTTGTTGTACTTCTTTTTACCAGCAGAGGGCCCTATGAATATAGAAATGAAACGACTTCTGCCTGATCATAAATATTTAGTAACGTTTGAACAACTGTTTTCTAAACAAGTTTAATTAAACTGATGCTAGAACAGGTAAATAAAATAAAATAATTCATTATAAATGTGTGTTGAATTAACAGCTGCGGAGACAAAGTAGTTCGGTGTAAAATCACACGTCGATCTTTGTCGCTTCATCAGGTTTAACGAGTGAATAAAATCCAAACTTTTGCTCGTAAAAAAAAACCACGAGGTCTTTGTGGTTAAAAGACAAAAGCAGGTGCAGAGGAAACGCATCAGTGGGCGGACCAATGGGGAGGCGCCGCCGCGCTCGCCGCGGGCGCTGATTGGTCGCGGCCTCGCGGGGGGCGGAGCCTACAGACGCGCTTATATATAGCGCCGCTTCATGTCGCGAGTGAAGCAACAGCGCGAGCGAAGGTTCTGGACGTGAAGGTTCTTGAAGGTCCTGGAAGTTCTGGATCTACTGACCCCGGACCGGCTTTTCTCCTCCTCCAGACCCTCTCCTCAGACGCGCTCGACTCATGCCGGATCTGAGCCTCTGAAGTCCAGTCCTCCTCTCGGTCCACAAATGCTTCTCCAGCAGTTCATGAACGCCGCTCATGACGTCATGCATTCACCTCCGCAGAAAGACACGACCTTCACCAAGATCTTCGTGGGGGGTCTGCCCTACCACACCAACGACGCCTCGCTCAGGAAGTACTTCGAGGCCTTCGGGGACATCGACGAGGCGGTCGTGATCACGGACCGGCAGACCGGCAAGTCCAGAGGATACGGATTTGTGAGTCTCTTCAACTTTTGTGTGTTTGCAGTGTGTGTTTGTAGTGTGTGTCCGTGACTCGTGGCGCAGATGAAGATCTGGAGATGATTCTAGACTTTAGTTGAACTCCTGATGACTTTATAACTTTGAATGAAACTCGTTTTGATTAATAAAAACTAACATGAACATGTAGTGAAGGTTCAGTAACTTCTCATCATGACCATGTTTTACACTTTATTACTTTATAAAGTTGCTCTGAAATCTGGACGAACGAGAGGTTACGAGAGTCCATGATGACTTAATAATGACATCAGAGTGGGTGTGGTTATGGTCAACAAGATTTAATCTCCAGAAAAACAGTGTTTCAAGTGGGTGGAGTTTAAGAGAGTTTTGTACAAACACACACTGATGATACAATAGAGTCACACATCACAACAACACACTGATGATACAATAGAGTCACACATCACAACAACACACTGATGATACAATAGATTCACACATCACAACAACACACTGATGATACAATAGAGTCACACATCACAACAACACTGATGATACAATAGAGTCACACATCACAACAACACTGATGATACAATAGAGTCACACATCACAACAACACTGATGATACAATAGAGTCACACATCACAACAACACACACACTGATGATACAATAGTCACACATCACAACAACACACTGATGATACAATAGAGTCACACATCACAACAACACACACACTGATGATACAATAGAGTCACACATCACAACAACACACACACTGATGATACAATAGTCACACATCACAACAACACACTGATGATACAATGGAGTCACACATCACAACAACACACACTGATGATACAATAGAGTCACACATCACAACAACACACAATGATGATACAATAGAGTCACGCATCACAACAACACACACACTGATGATATAATAGAGTCACACATCACAACAACACACACACTGATGATTCAATAGAGTCACACATCACAACAACACTGATGATACAATAGAGTCACACATCACAACAACACACACACTGATGATACAATAGTCACACATCACAACAACACACTGATGATACAATAGAGTCACACATCACAACAACACACACACTGATGATACAATAGAGTCACACATCACAACAACACACACACTGATGATACAATAGTCACACATCACAACAACACACTGATGATACAATGGAGTCACACATCACAACAACACACACTGATGATACAATAGAGTCACACATCACAACAACACACAATGATGATACAATAGAGTCACGCATCACAACAACACACACACTGATGATATAATAGAGTCACACATCACAACAACACACACACTGATGATTCAATAGAGTCACACATCACAACAAAACACACACACACTGATGATACAATAGAGTCACACATCACAACAACACACACACTGATGATACAATAGAGTCACACATCACAACAACACACACACTGATGATACAATAGAGTCACACATCACAACAACACACACACACTGATGATACAATAGAGTCGCACATCACAACAACACACACACACACTGATGATACAATAGAGTCACACATCACAACAACACACACACACTGATGATACAATAGAGTCACACATCACAACAACACACACACACACTGATGATACAATAGAGTCACACATCACAACAACACACACACACTGATGATACAATAGAGTCACACATCACAACAACACACACACACTGATGATACAATAGAGTCACACATCACAACAACACACACTTCAACACGTAGGTTGAACTTCAAAGGTTGTCGACATTAAACTAGTGTTCGGTCCAAACAAGGACTGGAAGGAAAAGTGTCTTTTTTCTCCTCCTCTGTTTACACATCAGATCTGCAGCAGAACGAGTCAAACGTTCGACTCTCGGCGTTTCAGGTTAAACTGGCTCCGGAGAGACAAACTCAACACACTCAACACACTCAACACACTCAACACACTCAACACACTCAACACACTCAGCACTTCTGCTACACAGGGTCACAGTTGAGGGGGGGGGGGTCACCTTTATCCAAACACACTCTGGCGGGGGATTATCAGAACCTCTCGGACTCACACGAGTCAACAAAATCCGTTCCTGTGTGATCACAACACACTTGTGTTCACAACACACTTGTGTTCTTTAGCAGAAGTGATGAAGCGACAGAAAGTCTCGTTAAATCTTCTTCGTGTTGTTCACCAGATTGTGTTGAACCGTGATCGTGTGTGTGTCGAATCTATGGTGACGTTTTGTGTGTTTGTTGTTCATACTAATCAACGTTGTTGAAAACTGATAAAAGGTCACAAAGTGTGTAAGAAAATAGTTTAAAAGTATTTTTTAACAAATCCAAAAGTTGTGTAATGTGTTGTTGGGAAGAATGTGTGTAACTACGCGACACAAAAACATTCAAAATATGTGTTTTTAGCAAAGTTAAAAAAAACTCTTGACTCGACCCGAAAATCTTCAACCAACTTCATGTTTTTTTAGTTTCAAAAATACTTTATCTGAGTTCAAAAAATCTTTGTGTAGTTGTGTATATGTGTTTTTGTGGCGATTTAAAATGTGTGTTTAACTACTAACTTTACTAACGACTCCTTTTTTGAAATATTTGTTAAGCAAAGTAAAAATGTCCTTAAGAAAAACCCTCAAGATTTGGCGTCAACTCTACGAAGTACTTTCCTTGTTTTGTGGATTTAAAACGTGTATTTATCTTGGTTAGTACTAGTGTTTAACAAACCTTTAATATTTTGTTCAAAATATGTATTTAGCAAATTAAGAATCTCTTAATAAAACACTAAACTCGATCGGAAATACCATTAAAAGTTTGAAAACATGAAAGTTCTACATAGTATTACCCTGTTTCGGAAGAATTTAAAATGTGTTTAACTTAAATCAATCTTTGCAACGACTCCGAGTACTAGTGTCACTCAAAGTATTTGTCAAGTTAAAAAAGGGAAACACTCAAGATTGTGTAGTACTGTCCTGGTTTTGGGGATCTTTGGTTGGATGTGTGATACGAACCCTGAACGTAGTTCTAGAACATAAAGATACTAAAGTAGTAATGTCACCTATTTGTACTTAAAGATGTGTTTAGCTAAACACTCAACCCTACGTAGTTCTTCCTTCAAAATATACGTCTAGCAAAGTTAAAAGTGTTAAAACACCAGCGTCAACCCTTCATAGTACTGCACAGTTTTGGGGATTCAAAATATATGTGAAGCAAATATAAAACTGTGAAAGTTAATGAAGTACTACATGCATAAAACACAGAATAATTTAGCAACAACTCTTCATAGTACTGCCCAGTTTAGTGTAAAACACAGAAAATACCTCAGAGTTTTGTGACATGTATTCGTAGTACTTCTGTCGTCTCGGGGTTGATGATACGATCACTTGAGGATCCTCGCGTCTCGAAGGCGCGCGGCTAAACTAGCTTGATGCTACTAGCTCGATGCTACTAGCATGTCTGACTGTGTTGTGTGCAGGTGACGATGACGGACAGGGGGGCGGCGGAGCGAGCCTGCAAGGATCCGAACCCCATCATCGACGGCAGGAAGGCCAACGTCAACCTGGCGTACCTCGGCGCCAAACCGCGCAGCATCCAGTCAGGTGAGCCGGACCAGGACCAGAACCGCGGCGCCGGAGACAGACGCGTCCTTGTTCCTCTGTCCATTGTCCTCCTCCTCATGCTAATGTCCGACCTCTGACCTCGCAGGCATATCCATCGGCGTGCAGCCGCTGCACCCGGCCCTGATCCAGCGTCAGTACGGGTGAGTCCGAGCGGGTGTTCGTGTGAAGCCTCTGGAAAGTACTTGTCAGTTTCTGGACCTGCACGCGACTTGACATCCATTAGCATATTGGCGCTCCCGCGGCGGCTAGCTCGCTCGCACATGAGCGCTAATGGAAGAACATTCCGCAGGTGAATGTGTGACTCAGGTGTTACTTCTGTTGTAGCAACAGTGTCTGAGCAGATACTGATACTGCCACGCTGAGTACTCTGGAAATATACCTTTATACCACTGAAGTAGAACCTTCTAGTTAAAGTACAAATAACATTTTCTTGGTCAAACCCTTAAAGTGCACCTTTTAAATATGTACTTGAACTTAATGTACTACAACCTTGATGTACGGAGACCTTGATGTACTATGAGTAAATGTACTATAACTAAATGTACTGCGACTTGATGTACTTTAACTTAAACTTGTAAAAAATCAACTAAGTAAATGTTTTTTATTCACCGTTATTAAATATTAATGCCTCAATATAGTTAAAGTTCTAGAACGTAATGATACTTTTAAATAGTGTAGTTTAAATAAAATATGTCTTATATTTAGATTTTTATTAACAATAAAACTTGGAATAACAAAACAACTAAGTTGCTTTATATAGTTGTGTAAATGAACACACTTTAAACACAACTATTGTCGTTATATTCTATAAAGATTGACGTTAATATTGATGTTAAATGTAGATGTTGAAAGATTCTAAACTATAAATGAAGGTTTGACTGCGACTAAGACGATAATAAACCCCTCTAGACCCTCATCTAGACACTCCTCTAGACCCCCCTCTAGACCCCCCTCTAGACCCCCCTCTAGACCCCCCTCTAGACCCTCCTCTAGACCCTCCTCTAGACCCCCCTCTAGACCCCCCTCTAGACCCCCCTCTAGACCCTCCTCTAGACCCTCCTCTAGACCCTCCTCTAGACCCTCCTCTAGACCCCCCTCTAGACCCTCCTCTAGACCCTCCTCTAGACCCCCCTCTAGACCCCCCTCTAGACCCTCCTCTAGACCCCCCTCTAGACCCTCCCCTAGACCCCCCTCTAGACCCCCACAAATGACTGGTGAAAAGGATGTTTTCGACGCAGCTGAGACTGACAGGTGTTGAGACTGACAGGTGTTGAGACTGACAGGTGTCGAGACTGACGGGTGTCGACTCCAGTTACAGTCCTTTAATCCCCCCTGTGAGTCGGGGGCACCTGTCCCAGAGACCCCCGTCTCATGGTGCTGGTGACAGATGCAGACCTCCTTAAGACTCACACCCCCCTGGCCAGCATATGGTGTGAGGACTACTGGAATTAAAGGGGGGTCTGGACTTAGTGCTGTAATGCTGGTCAGCACGAGGGGTCAGCGGGTCCATGTTTTCATGAGGGAGGGGTCAACTTACCCCCCCCACCGTCCAGAGCTCGTCACCAGGAACGAGACCCGCAGGACGTGACTGACCTGAGGGGGGGGCGGGGGTCTCTGAGGCTCACCTGCACAGGTGTGTGCTCTCAGCGGGGGGGGGGGGGGGGGGGGGGTCTCACAGCTCAGTGCGACACGTCTCAGCCTCGTGTCGTCGACGTATTAACGACGCATTACGTTCTTTTAACACCGACGTGTCGGAGTCGAACCACTGACCTCAGATCTGTCTCCTCGTGTCTCAAGATATATATATATATATATATATATATATCCAGAGTACTAATGAAGTATAGACTGGCTTAATATTTCAAATATTTGAACTTGTTTTTATCAAGTATTACACTATTGTTTTGTTGAAATGTTTGATTCAACATTTTTTATAGTTAGTTAGTTTTATACTATTTTATATTGAATTTAAAAATATTGTTTTTGAATTACTTGCAATTTTATACAAACATATTTATATTTAATTTTTTCAATTTTAAAGCATTTTTTTTTTTTACTTACTACAACTAGAGGTAGTACAACTCATTGTTCCTCATCTAGAGCTCGAACTCATAGTACCTCAACTACAGTACTACAACTTTATTTACTACATGTTTGTAGTTCTATACCAAATATATTTATATTGGATTTATATTCCAAGAATTAAAAAAATGTATTAAAATATCAAACTCATAAACTAATTCATAATAATCAACATTTATATTTAAATGAAGTAAAAAAGTCAGTTTTTTAAATTCTAAATCCTTTAATAAATGAAATGTTTCTTTACGTTTGTGTTGTTGGTTTGTTGACTCTTGAGGTGAACATTGTTGTGCGTCTGTTGACAAACACATCTTTGTTTTCATCAAGTGTCGCGACGGACGACGACGTGTGCGACTCGTGACAATAATCGCACACGTCCAGGAGAGTCGGGGCGACAGAGAATGTCTGACCCCTGACCCACTGCACCCCCCGTCCTGGTCCAGGCTCTCAGCAGGTGCTGGCTTGAGACTGCAGTGTCTGGAGTGTGTCGTGTGAAGAGACTCTTACCTAGTATGGCATGGTGTGGGTTTGCAGTGGTGACCTGTGGGGGTGTGTGTGTGTGGGGGTGTGTGTGTGTGTGTGGGGGGAGGGGGGGTGTGTGTGTGTGTGTGTGGGGAGGGGGGGGGGTGTGTGTGTGTGACTCTCCGTGCATGACTCTGTTGACGCAGCAGCTCAAGACTGATCGTCTTCACTGGAACATAAACTCTGTTCGTGGAGAAAAACCATCGATGGATTCAAACCTCGATCCGTTCTGAGCTTCAACGACTTCTGCTTCTTCCTCACGACTACTTCCTGTTCCTGCTGCTGTACAAGTACTACTGGTTACTACGAGTTCATGACACTGTAATAACAAGTATATATGTGTAGTATTGTCCCGTACTTGACTCTGGTGTTGTGATATTGTAATAACAAGTATATATGTGTAGTATTGTCCAGTACTTGACTCTGGTGTTGTGATAGTGAAGTAACAAGTATATATGTGTAGTATTGTCCAGTACTTGACTCTGGTGTTGTGATAGTGTAGTAACAAGTATATATGTGTAGTATTGTCCAGTACTTGACTCTGGTGTTGTGATAGTGTAGTAACAAGTATATATGTGTAGTATTGTCCAGTACTTGACTCTGGTGTTGTGATAGTGTAGTAGTAAGTATATATGTGTAGTATTGTCCAGTACTTGACTCTGGTGTTGTGATAGTGTAGTAACAAGTATATATGTGTAGTATTGTCCAGTACTTGACTCTGGTGTTGTAGTATTTACAGACCACATGACTCTTGAAGTCGTAACTACTTTCATTTGTTTTCAAACCAAAATATGTCCAAACATCAGCTTTAAAAGCTGCTGGACTCACTGTATCCTCTCGTCCTCAGTCATCGCTTGGTTCTCATTTAATTCTTTCCTGAGCTAAAAATGGTGTTTTTATCGTAATTGTAAGTGAAAAATACTTGTGTTGAGAACTGATGCGTATTGTAGTGTATCGATGTTTTCTCAAACCCCTACACACACATACACACACACACATACACACACTCTCACACACACACACACACACACACACACACGAGTGTATTTCAGGTGATTTGTTGTTGAACTGGTTCGTGTCTTGAGTGGATCTTCTGGAAACGACATGTTTGGTTTTGTCGTTGTTTGACTGAAACATTATGGAAGTTTTTCGGTGTTTTCTTGCTTCAGAGACACATTTAGTGAAGAAATATTTGAATAAAAGCCTTAAAATCTTCACGTGTTCACCAGTTTCATCTAAAGTTTGTTGTTTTCGGACGAAAGGATTGTTTTGTGTCTTATTGTCGAACCAGTCGAGGAAGTTCTGTTGTGTTGTTGCATCACTCGTCCTCCCAGGATGGGGGGGGGGGGGGTCAGGGGGGCGAGATCCCCGAACACCAGGTCGTCCCTTTAATCATCACCTGCACTGATGAGCTCCCCTGACACCCCGACACCCCCCCAACACGGTGGGAAGCTTCACATGCAGCCTCATTGTGTGTCTGTGTGTGTGTGTCTGTGTCTGTGTGTGTGTGTGTGTGGTGAAGAGCAGCAGCTGTTGAAAAGCTGCCAGTAACGGCTGACTGCCCCCCTCAACCCCCCCCCCCCCCCCCCTCACACACCTTCTACCTGTCCGTCCGGTTCTGTGGGTTCTCTAACTGCCGTTGACTCACCTTCGCCTCCTTCTCTGAGCGAGTTCTGACGTCGTTGTGGTTCTGTGTCGCGGCAGGTTGGCCCAGCAGTACCTGTACCCGCAGGCGTACGTGCAGCCGAGCCTGGTGCTGCCCACTGCCTCGTCGCTGGCCAGCAGCCCCTACCTGGACTACGCCGGCGCCTACAGCCAGTACGCTCAGGCCGCCTTCGAGCAGCAGTACCCGTACGCCGCCTCCCCGGCCGGCTTCCTGGGCTACTCTTACGCCACCAGCCCCACGGCCGGCGCCAGCCAAGCCGCCGCCGCCGCCGCCACGGCCCCCGCCGGCGTGCACCCCAGTCTGCAGGCCGCCGCCGCCGCCAACCCCGCCTTCCTCCACTACGCCGCCCAGCAGCACATCCAGCCCGACCGCATGCAGTGAAGACGCCGGCGAACTCGGGGTCTCCTGACGCTCTCAGGGGGACACGGCGCCGGACTATTGCACTACGACCTGCTCCAGAGTTCAGAGCTCCTCGTCCAAGGTCGCGTCAAGGACTCTCTTTTTTTCTATGTTCAACTATTATTTGTTCCTGTCGTTCCTGTCGTTCCTGTCGTTCCTCCGACGTCGTCGTCTCCATATTTATATCGAGGATCAAAGGCTGCAGAGACTTCGACACCAAAAGACTGTTTTTTATCTTCATAACTACGAGGCCTTAATAAAAAGTGATAACTTTAAAAAAAAGAATCTCCTCACCTGGTGCAACGAGGAGGCTCGTCCGCCTGAATATTATGGGATGGACGATGCAAGTGAACCATATTTATGTGTAGGAATATTTATGAAGAGGTACTTTAAGTTAATTTGTTGTTTTTTTTTGTTTGTAACGTGTCGACGCCGCAGGTGAGTCTCGTCACCTGAGCGTCTCGTCACGTCTTTTAAGAAAGTCTCCAAGAAGCCATAAAACATTTTAAATAAAGCATTTGTACGAAACCTTTGTTTTTCTTCAAGAACCAGTGTGTGTGTGTAACTGCTGCGTCATCTACGCTGGGTTGAAGGAGTTCACGTGTGTGTGTGTGTGTGTGTGTGTTATCAGGAGTGTGTGTTCAGGTCCTGGGGGGGCTGAGGAGGTCCAGACTTATCACGTCCCCACAGCAGCACCTGTCAGAGCTGCCGGGTGTTCCCTCCGCCTCTGTGCTCAGCAGTTGTGAGGTTGTCGGTGAGACTCCGGGCGTTGTGTTGTGTTGTGTTGTGTTGTGTTGTGTTGTGTTGAACGCCGAGCTCCGGTTTCAGCGACTTCTCGCACAAACGTTCTTGTCTTACGGAGTAAACCTTCGTTTCGTCTTCCGTCGCCTGATTGGTCGAGTTGGACACGTGATTGACACGTTTGCCACTCGTCTCACCCTGGCTAGCTGGGTCAAAAGACATGTATTGATCTTGAGGTTAAACACCAGATGGTTTAAAACAACATGTCATTTATATATATTGGTTTATTTAGTTAACAATTAACTTTCTTTCAATAAATATAATCAATTATAAGATAAAAAATGATTGATATCGTGATCACTTTGACAAATTGTCTTAATTCACAGTGAAAACTGTCAATAATCCATAAATATTAATTAATATAAAAACAAGTTTATGACAAAGAAGGTTGTATTTGTCAAAGATTACTGAGTTTAAATCAAAACTAAACAATGTTTTCAACATTTGGCTCTAAAACTTGATGATTTTCAAACCAGAGTTTTACGACATTTGCTTCGATTCTCTGAAGAGTGGATCAGTTTTTACGACTTCGTCTCTGACTTCAGTAAATATTTAACTTTTTAAAAAAGGTTCTGTTTCCTTTACAGTCTCTTCTTCTCCTCATCCTGACCCAGGAGTCCAGAGTCCAGAACAAACGTTACAGAACCTCCGTCGTGGTTTTTACGAGACTCGCGAATATGAACGTTAGCGACATGTGGCTAAGCTAACGTAAACAAAAACTTATATAACAACATGTGGCTAAGCTAACGTAAAACAAACTTTTATAGCAACATGTGGCTAAGCTAACGTAAACAAAAACTTATATAACAACATGTGGCTAAGCTAACGTAAAACAAACTTTTATAGCAACATGTGGCTAAGCTAATGTAAAACAAACTTTTATAGCAACATGTGGCTAAGCTAACGTAAAACAAACTTTTATAGCAACATGTGGCTAAGCTAACGTAAACACAAACTTATATAACAACATGTGGCTAAGCTAACGTAAAACAAACTTTTATAGCAACATGTAGCTAAGCTAACGTAAAACAAACTTTTATAGCAACATGTGGCTAAGCTAACGTAAAACTAACTTTTATAACAACATGTGGCTAAGCTAACGTAAACACAAACTTTTATAGCGACTTAAACACAAACTTTTATTTCCTTTTTTTTTTTTGTTGTTGTTGTGAAAATTCCAGAATAGATCAATGAAATAATATAAATACAATTAAATTAATCAAATAAAATAATGAATGATTTTTTCTAATAGTTGAATCTTGATTGTGTTATTTAAGAACATCAAATGCTTCATGTTGACAAACAAACATCAAGAAACGACACGACAGGTTTAAACAAACATGATGGATCATAAACTCTGGTGTGTTTTGCTGAAGGTCTCTGTGGAGAAGAAGATGTTTCTTGACTCCATGTTGAACCTTTGTTTACACTTAACATGAGTCTCTGTGTCTGTTTCTGATCAAGATGTTTGTTCTTGTCCAGAGATGAACCTGTTTCTGCTGAGTCACTGTTTTATCTCTCACTCCTCCTCACCCTCCTCACTCTCCTCACCCTCCTCACCCTCCTCACCCTCCTCACCCTCCTCACCCTCCTCACCCTCCTCACCCTCCTCACTCTCCTCACCCTTCTCATCCTCCTCACTCTCCTCATCCTCCTCACCCTCCTCACTCCCCTCACCCTCCTCACTCTCCTCACTCTCCTCACCCTCCTCACTCTCCTCACTCTCCTCACCCTCCTCACCCTCCTCACTCTCCTCACCCTCCTCACCCTCCTCACCCTCCTCACCCTCCTCACCCTCCTCACTCCCCTCACCCTCCTCACTCTCCTCACCCTCCTCACTCTCCTCACCCTTCTCATCCTCCTCACTCCCCTCACCCTCCTCACCCTCCTCACTCCCCTCACCCTCCTCACTCTCCTCACTCTCCTCACCCTCCTCACTCTCCTCACTCTCCTCACCCTCCTCACCCTCCTCACTCTCCTCACCCTCCTCACCCTCCTCACTCTCCTCACCCTCCTCACTCTCCTCACCCTTCTCATCCTCCTCACTCCCCTCACCCTCCTCACCCTCCTCACTCCCCTCACCCTCCTCACTCTCCTCACTCTCCTCACCCTCCTCACTCTCCTCACTCTCCTCACCCTCCTCACCCTCCTCACTCTCCTCACCCTCCTCACCCTCCTCACTCTCCTCACCCTCCTCACTCTCCTCATCATTCTCATCCTCCTCACTCCCCTCACCCTCCTCACTCTCCTCACCCTCCTCACTCTCCTCACCCTCCTCACTCTCCTCACCCTTCTCATCCTCCTCACTCCCCTCACCCTCCTCACCCTCCTCACTCTCCTCACCCTTCTCATCCTCCTCACTCTCCTCATCCTCCTCACTCTCCTCACCCTCCTCACCCTCCTCACTCTCCTCACCCTTCTCATCCTCCTCACCCTCCTCACCCTCCTCACTCTCCTCACCCTTCTCATCCTCCTCACTCTCCTCATCCTCCTCACTCTCCTCACTCTCCTCACCCTCCTCACCCTCCTCACTCTCCTCACCCTCCTCACTCTCCTCACCCTCCTCACTCTCCTCACCCTCCTCACTCTCCTCACCCTTCTCATCCTCCTCACTCTCCTCACCCTCCTCATCCTCCTCACTCTCCTCACCCTTCTCATCCTCCTCACTCTCCTCACTCTCCTCATCCTCCTCACTCTCCTCACTCTCCTCACCCTCCTCACTCTCCTCACCCTTCTCATCCTCCTCACTCTCCTCACCCTCCTCACTCTCCTCACCCTCCTCATCCTCCTCACTCTCCTCACCCTTCTCATCCTCCTCACTCTCCTCACTCTCCTCACCCTCCTCACCCTCCTCACTCTCCTCACCCTCCTCACTCTCCTCACCCTCCTCACTCTCCTCACCCTCCTCACTCTCCTCACCCTTCTCATCCTCCTCACTCTCCTCACCCTCCTCATCCTCCTCACTCTCCTCACCATTCTCATCCTCCTCACTCTCCTCACTCTCCTCATCCTCCTCACTCTCCTCACTCTCCTCACCCTCCTCACTCTCCTCACCCTCCTCACTCTCCTCACCCTCCTCACTCTCCTCACCCTTCTCATCCTCCTCACTCTCCTCACCCTCCTCATCCTCCTCACTCTCCTCACCCTTCTCATCCTCCTCACTCTCCTCACTCTCCTCACCCTCCTCACCCTCCTCACTCTCCTCACCCTCCTCACTCTCCTCACCCTCCTCACTCTCCTCACCCTCCTCACTCTCCTCACCCTTCTCATCCTCCTCACTCTCCTCACCCTCCTCATCCTCCTCACTCTCCTCACCATTCTCATCCTCCTCACT
Source organism: Callionymus lyra (assembly GCF_982586985.1). Lineage (NCBI taxonomy): Eukaryota > Metazoa > Chordata > Actinopteri > Syngnathiformes > Callionymidae > Callionymus > Callionymus lyra. Next base: position 1,634,768 of record NC_141827.1, on the reverse strand, counting down.
CTCCTCACTCTCCTCATCCTCCTCACTCTCCTCACTCTCCTCACCCTCCTCACTCTCCTCACCCTCCTCACTCTCCTCACCCTCCTCACTCTCCTCAACCTTCTCATCCTCCTCACTCTCCTCACCCTCCTCATCCTCCTCACTCTCCTCACCCTTCTCATCCTCCTCACTCTCCTCACTCTCCTCACCCTCCTCACTCTCCTCACCCTCCTCACTCTCCTCACCCTTCTCATCCTCCTCACTCCCCTCACCCTCCTCACTCTCCTCACCCTTCTCATCCTCCTCACTCTCCTCATCCTCCTCACTCTCCTCACTCTCCTCACCCTCCTCACCCTCCTCACTCTCCTCACCCTTCTCATCCTCCTCACCCTCCTCACCCTCCTCACTCTCCTCACTCTCCTCACCCTCCTCACCCTCCTCACTCTCCTCACCCTTCTCATCCTCCTCACCCTCCTCACCCTCCTCACTCTCCTCACTCTCCTCACCCTTCTCATCCTCCTCACTCTCCTCACCCTCCTCATCCTCCTCACTCTCCTCACCCTTCTCATCCTCCTCACTCTCCTCACTCTCCTCACCCTCCTCACTCTCCTCACCCTCCTCACTCTCCTCACCCTTCTCATCCTCCTCACTCTCCTCATCCTCCTCACTCTCCTCACTCTCCTCACCCTCCTCACTCTCCTCACCCTTCTCATCCTCCTCACCCTCCTCACTCTCCTCACTCTCCTCACCCTCCTCACCCTCCTCACTCTCCTCACCCTTCTCATCCTCCTCACCCTCCTCACTCTCCTCACCCTCCTCACCCTCCTCACCCTCCTCACTCTCCTCACCCTTCTCATCCTCCTCACCCTCCTCACCCTCCTCACTCTCCTCACTCTCCTCACCCTCCTCACCCTCCTCACTCTCCTCACTCTCCTCACTCTCCTCACCCTCCTCACTCTCCTCACCCTTCTCATCCTCCTCACCCTCCTCACCCTCCTCACTCTCCTCACTCTCCTCACCCTCCTCACCCTCCTCACTCTCCTCACCCTTCTCATCCTCCTCACCCTCCTCACTCTCCTCACCCTCCTCACTCTCCTCACCCTCCTCACCCTCCTCACTCTCCTCACCCTTCTCATCCTCCTCACCCTCCTCACCCTCCTCACTCTCCTCACTCTCCTCACCCTCCTCACCCTCCTCACCCTCCTCACTCTCCTCACTCTCCTCACTCTCCTCACCCTTCTCATCCTCCTCACCCTCCTCACCCTCCTCACCCTCCTCACTCTCCTCACCCTTCTCATCCTCCTCACCCTCCTCACCCTCCTCACTCTCCTCACCCTTCTCACCCTCCTCACCCTCCTCACTCTCCTCACCCTTCTCATCCTCCTCACTCTCCTCACCCTCCTCACTCCTCCTCACTCTTCTCACTTCCCTCACTCTCCTCACCCTCCTCACTCCTCCTCACTCTTCTCACTCCCCTCACCCTCCTCCCTCTCCTCACCCTCTCTCTTCTCACCCTCCTCACTCTTCTCTCTCTTCTCACCCTCCTTACTCCTCCTCACTAAACATCAGAGTTCATGAATGTAGATCTATGTGATGAAAATCAGACTTCATGAATGTAGATCTACGTTATAAACATCAGAGTTCATGAATGTAGATCTACGTTATAAACATCAGAGTTCATGAATGTAGATCTATGTGATAAACATCAGAGTTCATGAATGTAGATCTACGTGATAAAGATCAGACTTCATGAATGTAGATCTATGTGATGAAGATCAGACTTCATGAATGTAGATCTACGTTATAAACATCAGACTTCATGAATGTAGATCTATGTTATAAACATCAGAGTTCATGAATGTAGATCTACGTTATAAACATCAGAGTTCATGTAGATCTATGTGATAAACATCAGAGTTCATGAATGTAGATCTACGTGATGAAGATCAGACTTCATGAATGTAGATCTACGTGATGAAGATCAGACTTCATGAATGTAGATCTACGTCTCCAGAACTTCCAGGCTGGTGTGAAATTGTTACGCGACGATGAAAACAAGTCGACGATAAACACATTTTTAAAAGGTGACACGAGTCGAGTCTCTTGAAGAAAAATGTCCTTTTATTTTGTTGTGAGTTTGAGTTACAGATAAATCTCTGAAGTTTCCAAAAGAACAAATGTTTGGACACGATGTTGCATCATCTCGACTGAGAGAAGAAAAGTAAAGGAAAAAAAACGACAATATTATTTCTGTTCATTTATAAGATTCAATTATTCCTAAAAATGAAGAACCTTCATTATATTCTTGTGTTTTGTCACGTCTTAATTAATGTTATTTTTCTAACTGATAAAGATGTTTAAGATAAGATAAGGAGCATTTATTAATGTCTACAATAATACACGTCATTATTTTGTAGAAAAAATATTTGGGAAAAGAATATAATTAGAAAAAAAAACCCTTCAAAATAAAAAGACGTGATCAGAGTCAAACTTCCTGTTTGTTTTGTTCATTGTGTGACTTTTTAATTGTTAAATTATTTTGGTCTCTTGAGTGATGGACTCATTATGGGATGTTTCCTCGCGCAGGTCTGGATCGGCTCCACTCAGACACTCATATCAGGGACACGTCCGGGTCTAAAACGGGTTCTGGTGCTTGAGACGCAGATTAGCTTCTTCTATCAACGAGTAGCAACACGTCAGCCATGACAGCGTCGTCCTCGACTGAATCATCTCTGTCACACCGTCGCGGCTAATCTCGCTGTTGTGCGTTATCTCGAGGCGCCGGCCACCAAAACAGAGTTGGGATGACCTTTGACCTCGCTTTTGTTGTTATTGTGTCTGTCGTGTCCACATGTGTCACTCAATCAAGTCACAAATGTAACAAAATAGTTACTAAGAATAAACAGAAATGACCACAACAGTGATGTCATGATGACATTTCTTTTTTATTAGATATTTTAGAATTTAGTTCCATTGACATCAAACAACAACAGGTTAGCATTAGGATGCTAACGCTAGCTACTAGCTAGCCACCCTCAGAGTAAACACTGAAAAGTTTAGAAAATGGCAGATTTCTTCCATATCAAAGCAACACAATAATACAATAAACATTAAAGAGATATGAAGCAAACTAATGAGAGAGATGCACAAGACATGACTCGTCGTATTTTAGTAGCTAGCTCAACTTTAGCATGTCAAAAAGACAAAACTAGCAAGAAAAACTATTTTTACAGCTACTTTTTATATAGTATTTAACAAAAACACTTGTGGAAAGATATATAATACTAATGTAAATATTTTCTTCACTGTGTACAACTTCTATATTTGATTCATTATTCTACTGTGATCGCATACACATGCTACTAGCTACATTGTTACTAGCATACAAGCTCTGGCTAGATATGAGTTTCAATCCAACGTTTCTCTTGCTCTCGTTGACAATTCTCGCTATTTTTCTACACTTTATTACTGTTTAGTTTAGTTCACGTGTTGAACTGTCAACGTCGTCGCTGCAGAGTTTGTGATGTCGGGTCACAGAGGGTCCAACGTCTCTTATCTCACAGCAACACACCAGGAGCCTCAACCCTCGGCAGCCATGATCGGAAGGAAACAGAAGGTGAGAAGAGGAGGAGGGAGAGAGGAGGAGAGGAGAAGAGAGGAGGAGAAGAGGAGGAGAAGAGGAGGAAGAGAGGAGGAGAGGAGGAGAGGAGAAGAGAGGAGGAGGAGAGGAGGAGGAGGAGGAGGAGGAGGGTGAACTACAACAACTGGATCAACCCTGAAAGTTTGAGGCTCCTGGAGTCAGACGACTAGAGACAGCTGTACTTCCTCCTTCATGACCACAAACGGACCCCAACACACACACACACACACACACACACACAGACACACACACACACACACACACACACACGCGCGCACGCACATATGTATAGACACACGACAGACACACTTACATAGAGACAGACACATAAACACACACACACATATATATGTATAGACACACACACACACACTTACACACACACACACACACACATATATATGTATAGACACACACACACACTTACACACACACACACATATATATACACTCAGACTGTGTCCAGCATGAGTTGATCTTCTGAACTGTTGAACAAAAACCAAATCATTTCACGACTAAATCAGTTTCATGAGAGTCTGAACACGCTTGACCTCTTCACTTGTGTATCTGACCTCTGACCCTCAGCTGTCAGCGCCGGTAAAGAGCAGCAGCTGTCAACGTGACAATCGTTGGACAAACATTACATGTGTGTGTGTGTCACAGTGTGAACTGTCTCTGACCTTCACCTGTCGCTCATGCTTCAGGACGTGAGTGACAGCAACAGGTCGTGACCCCAGGAGGTCGTTCTTCACTGGAGATGTTGAGGAATCAGGTCACGGTTCACTTTCATCAACTTCATCAACAACAAATAATAACATAATAGACACACACACGCACACATTCACACACACACAACCATACATACATACACACATATTTAAACACACACAGGCACATACACACTCACAAACACGAAAAGAAACACACACAAACACATATTTATAGACACATACATGCACATACACATGCTCAAACACACACATTCACACAGATATATAGACATACACACACACATATATAGACACACACACACACACATACACATGCACAAAAACACATGCACACAGATATAAAGACGAACTCACACATAAACACACATGCACACATATATAAAGACACACTCGCACATAAACACACATGCACACATATATAAAGACACACTCGCACATAAACGCACATGCACACATATATAAAGACACACTCGCACATAAACACACATGCACACATATATAAAGACACACTCGCACATAAACACACATGCACACATATATAAAGACACACTCGCACATAAACACACATGCACACATATATAAAGACACACTCGCACATAAACACACATGCACACATATATAAAGACACACTCGCACATAAACACACATGCACACATATATAAAGACACACTCGCACATAAACACACATGCACACATATATAAAGACACACTCGCACATAAACACACATGCACACATATATAAAGACACACTCGCACATAAACACACATGCACACATATATAAAGACACACTCGCACATAAACACACATGCACACATATATAAAGACACACTCGCACATAAACACACATGCACAACGCACAGAGAAATATGCAGAGAAACAGACACATATTTATAGACACACACACAGACACGCATACACACACATATAAACAGAGAAACACACTAACCTACAAACACATAGACACACGCTCACACATACACAGACAAAGTCATGCACACTTAAACAAACACACAAACACGCACAGAGACACAAACGTTGGTCGTACAACAAAGTCAACAAAACACAAACTATCTTGAAAGATATTTAACATCTGGAGTTAAATTGATTGAAGTGAAAGGTTTTCAAAGAATATTTGTATTAGTGAAGATCTGGACGAATCTTTGAGTCACTTGAGTTTGAGTCACACTGAGTTTGAATCATGGTAAGTTTGAATCACTTGAGTTTGAGTCACTTGAGTTGGAGTCACTTGAGTTTGAGTCACTTGAGTTTGAATCACTTGAGTTTGAGTCACTTGAGTTTGAGTCACTTGAGTTTGAGTCACACTGAGTTTGAGTCACACTGAGTTTGAGTCACTTGAGTTTGAGTCACACTGAGTTTGAGTCACACTGAGTTTGAGTCACACTGAGTTTGAGTCACACTGAGTTTGAGTCATGGTGAGTTTGAGTCACTTGAGTTTGAGTCACTTGAGTTTGAGTCACGTGAGTTTAAATCTTGGGTTTGAATCACGTGAGTTTGAGTCACTTGAGTTTGAGTCACGGTGAGTTTGAGTCACACTGAGTTTGAGTCATGGTGAGTTTGAGTCACTTGAGTTTGAGTCACGGTGAGTTTGAGTCACACTGAGTTTGAGTCACGTGAGATTGAGTCACGTGAGTTTGAGTCACGTGAGTTTGAGTTTGAATCTGTGAGTTTGAATCCTTGAGTTTGAGTCACATGAGTTTAAATCTTGGGTTTGAGTCACTTGAGTCTGAGTCACACTGAGTTTGAATCACGTGAGTTTGAATCATGGTGAGTTTGAGTCACACTGAGTTTGAGTCACTTGAGTTTGAGTCACTTGAGTTTGAGTCACATGAGTTTGAGTTTGAATCTGTGAGTTTGAATCCTTGAGTTTGAGTCACATGAGTTGAAATCTTGGGTTTGAGTCACTTGAGTCTCAGGTCCAAACCTCTTCTAACACGTATATTTTCTTCATATCTCTCCGACTCGTCGCTTCTTCCCGAGGTTTCCTTCAAACGCTCCTATTTTAGTGATGATCTCCACAGTCATAACTAATCTCTCGTGTTCTCGTAAAACGATCCGTGTTTGTGTGTTTCCACGCACCGACGGTTCTGTTCCCAATCCTGGAGGCGCTGAGAAGGATCCACCAGCAGCTCTTTATAAGGAGAGGAGAGTCGCTCTATATTTAGACAGACTTTATTGGGCCTCTTGTCCACCTCACTCCCCGAACCCTCCAGTGATCCTGCTCATGATAGTGTGGGGGGAGACCAGAGACTCTGGAGAGTCTTTCAATAGCATCTCGTCTCTCTAACTCGGGGAAATCCCACAATCCACGAAAACTGTGCTGAGAACTGTGTTAGTCCCAAGACCTCGTCCCTGGATCTCAGGCCTGGTGTTCAGGAGGATCTTCATCCACGACTGCAGCGACACCTCCAGGAGCACTTGATGAATCTCCAGGTGTTGGTTCTCCTGCCACAGATGTGAGAGAACGTTTATGACGTTTGGTGAGAATATGGAAGGGATTCGTGGACACATCAGAGACCAGCGTCCCGGGTCCAGACCTGGAGGTGCAGATCCTCACACCTGTGGCTCTAACACTCCAGTGACATCACACTAATGACCCCAGTTTACGACCTCGTCTTCCTCTGGAGAAGCTTCTCTTGTCACGGAGACATCGGTTGTCACGATATGAACCGGTGCAGGTGAGAGAGAACGGCAGACGACTATTAAAACAACACATTTAATAAATAACAAGTAGTAGTAAGTGAGCAACACAACTATACTAGACAAAGAGTCCAAAAACAAAACGTCTATAGAACGAGGAACAAGGAACAAAAAGGAAACTAAAATAAAGGTGAAAACAAAGATTTTCATGGACCTATAGATAAAAACTGAGAATTAAAATAAACTAAAAAACTAAGTATTAAGTGCAGGAAAAACATGGTCACATGTTATAGATTATTGTTTTGTGTAAAACTGAGCAAAACAATACTTTTCAAGTGTCAAGAGTCACATGCTAATGTGATTTTAGAGAATACTGTGTCTTTCCTTTTCAAAGTAACAACTTTCAGACATTAAAAATGAATGGAAATCCACCACAACCTCCCCATGGATCTGACCCGACCAGGCCCGACCCGGTGGTGGAGGTCCACTGCTCTGAGGTCATCATTCATACATCTATAGTCCCAGATACCAGGAGTGGGTCCAGCTAGCTCGTTGTTGAAGCTAGCTAGCTTGTTATTGAAGCTAGCTAGCTTGTTATTGAAGCAAGCTAGCTTGTTGTTGAAGCTAGCTAGCTTGTTATTGAAGCTAGCTAGCTTGTTATTGAAGCAAGCTAGCTTGTTGTTGAAGCTAGCTAGCTTGTTATTGAAGCAAGCTAGCTTGTTAGTGAAGCAAGCTAGCTTGTTGTTGAAGCTATCTAGCTTGTTGTTGCTACACACACAGCCAGGGCTGTAAAACGTTGGTTCTTTCCTAGCTCCGACCAAAATGCTTCGGTAGTACCGAGTATTAAGACTTGCTTCATGTTTCCAGGCCAAGTTCCTGGACTCATGTCTGATCAAAACTTAATATTGTGTGAAGTTCTGAAGTGACAAAGTCATCAGTACATTTGTTTGTTAGCAAATTCTCTTTCGCTCTGAAAATGATTTGTTATGTATTTTTTCACTTTGTTAAAATTGTTCTTTTAAAAAAGTATTGAAAAAAAGTATTCAATATAAAGGTTCCGTACAGGAAGTGTTTGATCGATACCCGTTCCACCTGGTACTGGTTCCTTTCCCACCAGTACCAGTCCATGAGGCATCGTTACATTGATATATACTTTATATCATCTGTCATAGTGATTATTTCTGACCGAAAGTTTATTATTTTCTCCAAAGTATTGTACATTTTTTTTGATCAGGTTTACTCCAAATATAATACTGTAAACTAGTAAAAAATAAGTGAAACACAAACTATGATCCAGTTACTCCCATCGATTCAGTGTTTTTATGAAATGTATTTTTTCATGCACTTATCGTTCAACTTTTATTTTGTTGATTACTTTCCTACATATTGAACGTTGGTCTGTTAAAATAAACAACAAACAAACATAGGGGCTCCTTATATACAGTAAACATATTGACGAGGCCGTACACAACTTTACGTCTCCTCTATGCTGATGACATCACGTCTTATCTGTCCTGACCTCTGCTGTCCAAACCTACTGTTATCCACAGCTCTCTGGCTCTCTTATCTCACTCGTGGTGATCTTGGACAAACCACAGCGGCGTCTGTCATGTGACCGGAGAAGGTGTCGAGGTTCGATGGCGTCTAAATCTAAATGGTCCTTGTGACACTTTAAAAACTCTTTTTTTAGGATCGTGTGAGTCGTGAGGTTTGATCAACAATGAATTATAACGATGTTTATAACTGCGAGAAAATAATAATTTCTCTTTTTTAACCTCAAGAGATCAGCTTCACGCTCGTCACTTTCAGAAAACACATCTCAAACAGACACTTTTGAAACCTCTGGATACATGTTCAGCGAAGCTTCTTTTAGCTTTTATAAGCGACACATGTTCAACAAACCCTTTTACATGAAACTCTACGACAGTTTTGGATTATTCTCCTTTTTAAAGGTGAAATAAGTTGTTTAATCTTTCGATATATGATCTTCTACTTTTTGGTGGTGAAGTCAGGACTGCAGACTGTTGATGCTTGTTTTTGACTGTTTATTTTGAGGAATAATATGTATATATATATATATATATATATATATATATACTGTGTGTGTGTATATGTATATATATATATATATATATACATATATGTCAGAGTACCAGGACAATCAACAATTCTAATATAGACTGAATCTATATATATATATATATACAGTTAAAACATGATTTTAACATGATTGAAGTTGCAACCGAACAAATGATTGAACCTTTAACAACAAGAGTTAAGTGACATCGTTCTCTTATTAGATTTGAATTTTTATCATTAAGCGTCTCAGCTTTTGTCATACCATTAACCTCTCAACCAGGCTCATAATATCGAGATAAATATAGTTAATTAATCTACATTATGTGGAATTGAAGGTAAATATATATCGGTTTCAGAATCATACCTTAAAACAAAACAAAAGTATATTAAAGTTGGAGTTTGAATAATATTTTTTGTCTTTTCCTTCTTATGCCTGTGTTTGTTCTTCATCACCAAACAAGAGCCGGAGCTCGGTGTTGAATATAAAAATGACTCCATGTTATGGTCGTCAAACCAGATCAAACAGGTCGTGTTCATGGTTGGAGAAGATCATGTAAACACCAAACTGAAACGGGAAGTTGCTTCATTGTCTTGGTCTCATTATCTTTAACATTCTTTTGTTATTGGAACTGATGTTAATAGATAAACCAGCCTTCAACTTGAATCTACTCCAACAGGCCACACACACATGATCTGGCGGCTCACATTTGGCCCCTGAGCCGCTGGAGAAAACTTCATCGTCAACAAGTGTTTGAATGGATCCAGTTGAAACTCGTGTTCTGATGATCTGGAGACATTTACAGAAGTGACTCAGGTTCTAAGCTGCAGGTAAACACGGTCGCGTCGAGCTACTGACTTGTTTGTCTGCTCCTTATCTTCAAGTACCTGCCAGGTGAGGCTTAATGACGCCTGAAGGTTTGCATGTGGTCGTCCAGATCCCAGATCCAGGTCAACTGCCATGCAAATGGAGGCAAATCACATTCAAACCAGCCAGAGGTGGGGGTGGAGGGCGGGGGGGCAACAGCTGAGACATGTTTATCTCCTTCTCTTCGGGGGGGCTCCTCGCTGGAGGGGTCGCTCCAGTCACCACAGCAGCACTTGTGTGGAGCCACCATGACATCAGGGCCGAGCAGACAATGGTCGTCTGTGCAGGACGAGCAGCTCGAGTCTCAGCGACTTCTATTCAGTGTGATTAGCTGACATGGCGTTAAGACAAAGCAGCGACAGAACTTAACCCCCCACACTCGGGCGCCATGTTCATGTGCAGGAACGCAGCAGTGGAGGTGGAGTAGGAGTCGTCGAGATGGACACAGATTTGGTGAGAGACAAAGAGTCGATGGAAAGACCAGTGGAGATGTTTGTACGTTTGTAAACACACAACCTGGAAACACACATTCCTGTTGAAGTGCTCACAACAAAAGTGAGTTTGTGACGGAGCAAGAAAAGTTACTCCATCGAGTACTTCCTGGAGGGACTTTTCCAAAGTACTAAACATCAACTGAACATCTCAGAGCATCTGGTCCAGCTCGGTCTCCTTGTCCTTGTTTCACAGAAGAGTTTTGAGTCAGATTTCGTCTGAATTTTCTTTAATTTTTTCTCCCCTGGTCGGTTGATATTTACAAACACCATCTCTTGTTTAGACTTCTGTGTATTAAATATTAACTTTTGTTTTAATTTGGTTTACACTTTGTGTTTTAATATATATTTTTGTATCATTTTATTTCTTTCTATTATCACATTTTTCCCTTTTTTAATGGAGAAACTCTTGTTAAAATAATATAAAGGAACTATATCCTGAATTTATTTAAAAGAATATTATTTTCAATACAATTGGACAATAAATATTTACAAAAACTGTTTAAAATAGGTATAAATAAAGTTACCTAACCTAACCTATAAAATAGATGTAACTACTATTGTAGGGGAAAGAAAGATACAAATAATAGATTGTACTTATAAAAGTAAAAATGTTCTAATGAATTAATTTCACATTATTAGAATGTTTATTCACCGTTTATTATAATAATAGAGACTAAATGAGTCGAATATGGATATAAAAAGACGTGTACAATTGTTGAAAACGATGCCTGAGGGTTGAAATCTCCTTGAATCAAAGTGAAACCATTCATGGTGGTCGACGGTGAAAAGGTGTTTGAGGAAAGAAAAGCACCTGCGCAGTGAAACACACCTGAATACAGATGTGCAAACAGCCGACGAGCATCATGCAGCGTCTGGACACAAAACCCACCTGCCCTTCAGTTTTGGACGAACGACAACAAACGCAACAAAAGGCCTGGTGTGTGTTACGCCCAACCTGGAGGGCCGTCGCCATTCAGCCCCTGGTTCACCTGCGGCGCTCAATGGATCTGCAGGTTATTAAAAGCCTCGTACGGACGAGATCACAGCTTTGTGGAGCAGACAAAACCCTGCAGCGAGGAAAGTGATTGGGCTTTTGTTGAGTCCAGAGTCTGGCTGGAAGGCACACAACAGTGTTTATCTACTGCACATACGATCGTGTCGTTCTCTGCAGGTTCAACACCGAAATGAAGCAGAAACGACTCAAATGTTTGACGTTAAAATAAAAATACTGAGAAGAAACAATGGTTTATATATTTAAATTTGATGTTATGTTATTTTTCAGCCTCAGATGAGCCACGACTAAATAATACTTTAGCATGTAACAACAACTCAAGCATTGGCCTTATCTGAGATGTAGCCATGGGTGATTAGCTCTCTAGCATGTAGCAACAACTTTTTAGCAAGTAAAGATCAATGACTTTTTTCTTTTTTTTTCAATGTATCCTGAGCTTAAAGCCCTTTTCATCCGAGATCTTTGAACATGTTTCAACACATATTACAGTAATAATATCTCTCTAGCATGTAGCCACAACTCGTAAATGTTTAGCATTTAGCTATGTAGCCATAGCTCTATAGCTATTGTGATGTAGCCATAATTGAATCGCTTTTTATAATGTAGCTAAAACAAAATACCACCTATGGCCACAATGTCGCTTTATCTGAGATTTAGCATGTAGCAATAGGGGAATAGCTCTTTAGCATGTAGCACAATCAAAGTTACATTTTAGCATGTTGCCATTGCTGTATAGCTATTGTGATCATTTCATATTATGGCTGTCTATAATGTAGCCATAACAAAATACCCTATGCTGAATACCTCTTTAGCATGTAGCTACATCTCATAAATGTTAGCATGTAGCCTTTTCTGAGTGTAGCCATGGATGATTCGCTCTCGAATATGTAGCAATAAAGACAAAACTAAATAGCCCTTTAGTATGTTACCAAACCAGGAATATGTTTTAGCATGTATAAGCTTTTTAGAATGTAGCTATAGCTGTGTACCGCTTTCACCATGTAGCCACACCTCACAACCATTGTCTGAAATTTAGCATGTAGCATTAAATGGTTAGCTGTTTAGCATGTAGCGACAGGTGAATAACTGTTTAGCTCCTTTATCTGAGAAGTGTTTGAAAATGTTGCAAATGTACAAATGATTATCTCTATAGCATGTAGCCATAGCAGGACCTCAATATCTATTTACAATGTAGCCAAGGCTAAATATCTCTTTAGCATGTTGCCTCAACTTACAAGTGTTAAGTATGTAGCAAAGTCAAAGATTTATTTTAGCATGTAGCCATGGATGATTTGTGCTAGCATGTAGCCATCGCTGTGTAACTATTGTGATGTAGCCAGAAATAAATAGCTATTTATAATGTAGTGAAAGCTGAACACCTATTAGCATGTAGCCACAACCCAAAAGTGTTGTTAGCATGTAGCCTTATCTGAGATGTAGCATGTGGCAATAGAGTGTTAGCTCTTTAGCATGTAGCGACAGGTGAATAGCTATATAGCATTTAGATAAACCTTTAATCTGAGAAGCGTTTTCAGCACACTGTAATTAAATAATATCTGTTTAGCATGTAGCCATAGCCAGACCTGATTAGCTATAGCATGTAGCCACATCTCTCAAGTGTTTATCATGTAGCACGATCAGATAGATTTGCTTATGATTATGACATGATTATGATTTGATATGATTAGCTCTCATGCAGTGACAAGTAAATAGCTGTTGAACATGAGCAACGATGGATGTTAAATGATCATTATTGGTATAGTTTAGATTATTTAAAAGAATAACAATATGTAGCTGAATGTGTTGCATCACATGTAGCTGTTAGCATTTTAGCAGGTGATGCTAGCATACATTTAGCTCCAACTTCAAGAAAGTTAGGTCGAATTAAGCTCATATCTTACACTCACGTTCTTCAGGTATAACAAGTAAAAGTAACAAAGGCGTGTTGTGGGAAACAACTGTACAAAGTCGTCGTTGTTTCTGTGGAAGTGAGAAAGTGCGTCGTTGATGATTAACTGGTGATACGATAGGCGTCCTTCACGCTGCCTGAGCTGGATCAACAAAGACTTTTTCAGGAAAAACTCCACAAATCACACAGATAATGGATGTGAAGCTGAAGCTGCTTCTCTAGAAATATTTTTAGAAAAGAAGAGAATGTGTATTTATTACGTTTTTTTTTCTTTTTAATGCGTCACGTGATCAGCTTAGAGTATACATGTCAACACAAGGTCAACGTAAACTCAAGCCTGACCTTTAACTTGACCTCTAAGCGTTAGTAACATATCGAGCCATACTATTTGATCATTTATGATCCAGAACCAAACCTTCAAGAATTTATCATGTTCTCGTTTACAACTCTTGAAGATAATTTGAAGTGACGTCACGACTATGTTGCGATCACACAAGGAGATGTACTGCCACCTGGCGGATGTCTTAGGAACGGCTTCAGGTCAGGTGAATAAAAAAGAAGAAACGCATCAAGAAATACTTGTAATGAAATTTAAATTCTTAACATAAACCTCACAGAATTATTTCTTTGAGTGACGGATTCAAAAGTAAAAGATGTAAACACTTGATACAACACCAGGTTTTAATAATGTTTGAAACACTGATACATAACAGGTTATTGAAAATAAAAAAGGATACACAGTGAATGTTACAGACGAGATGCCCATCACAACAGAGGGACCCTGATAGTCTTTGTTGAACACGTGGCACATGAATCACAGCATGATTGACACCTGTCATCCGTCCAGGAGCTTGAGGATGCTCTCTCGCTCCTTCAGAGCCTTCCAAGCCTGATCCTTCTCCTTCTTGGTGGGCGTGCGTTTCTTCTGCCGGGCGGCCATGATGCGGCGGAATCCTTCCATCACCTCGTTGTCGGACACTCGCACCCTCTGCCTCAGCTCCTGCTTGCGCATCTCCTCCCTGGCCAGCCTAGGAACCAGAACCAGAGTCGTCATTGTTGGGTCCAGGCCACGACCTGAAGATGTCGCTCACCGGAGAAGCTCCTGTTTACGCGCCCGGTTGTGAGCGCTCAGAGCCTTCAGCTCCGCCTGGCGCTTCTGCAGCTCGATCAGGATCTCGTCCTCCGAGTCGCCCCCTGGTCCTGGTCGCTCCTCCGAGTCCAGGAGACCTTGTGCCACCAGCTCCTCTTTGATCCGGGCTTCCAGAGAACGTGTGTGAGGAACACTGAAGGACAAATGATACAAATAAATACAATTAACTTAGTAACACTGAAACCCATCAGGTTCAAACTGACGTAGACATCGATTATAAAGAGATTTCCAACAAGAGCGTCGAAGGAAATGTATTTGATGGCGTTTGGTGAAAGACAGACAGAGATAAAGACATTTGAGATTGATCGAGTCCGACTACAATCAGTTTTAAACCTCCTATCACAGATAGTACCGTATTTTCCGCACTATTAGGTTCACCGGATTATAAGGCGCACCTTCAATGAATGGCTTATTTTAGAAGTGTTTTCATAAATAGTTTGCACCGGATTATAAGGCGCATAGAATAAAAGATACAGTCAAACGACTGGGGTTGTGTTATCATCCACTAGATGAAGCTGTGCTAAAGGGAATGTCAACAAAACAGTCGGATAAAGTCAAACTTGATTAAGAGTTCTGACAACTGCGTTCTCTCCCATGGTAACGATGTTCAAATGATGTTTAAAAGACTTCAAGCAGCAGCGCGTGATCTGGTGTTGTGAGCAGACAAATGTTGAGTGAGCAGCAGTGAAGTTGAGCGCGTGTATGACAGCTAGAGCACGAAGCAGAGTGATTTTGAGTGTACAACAACCACACACTCGCTCAAAACGGTGCAAGTAATCTTACTCCATAGACGTCAGCCATTATTTGACGTGAGTCATTAATCCCACCCGGTGATGACGCAACGATGTAATCCCGCCCACGGCTTGTCGGATCAGAGTCATGAAAGTGTTTGTAAACAAGTCACCCACCAGATAATGTACATATATAAAGTGCTCCTGATTATAAGGCGTATTGTCGTTTTTTGAGAATATTAAAGGCTTTTACGTGCGCCTTATAGTGCGGAAAATACGGTAAATGTAGATTTTGTTCAACCCACAAACTCCATTAAAACATTAAATCATTAAAAGATTTTCGGCCATTTTGTGATTTATTTGGACACATCTGGAAAACTGCGTCTAAAACTAATAAACTGGAGGAATTTGTGCACAAATACACAAGGTCACACTTCTTACCTGAAGGACTTTGCTTGACTTCTAGGTGACGTTCCGGCTCCATCGTTGGCATCTTTGCCGGAAATGTCTGGAATGGGAGAATCCTCCATGGGGGATATAATGTTCTCCTGCTCAGAGAGAGACAAACGTTACTATAAATACTGAAGGTTTACGTCAGCGGTGGACGGACCTCGACGAGCGCCTGCAGCAGACGCTGGGTGAGTGGACCGAAGGGACAACCGTCCTCTGGAGACTCGTGCTGGGACTCGGACTTCTTCAGCAAAGAATCGAAATCTGGGAGGACAAAATGAAGTCACGTCTCCTTCCACGACCAAGTCTGCACGGATTCTACCTTTGGCATCCAGTTCCGACAGCGGACCTCCCATCAGGCTCTTCTTCTTGTCGTTGGCTCGAGCTCCCTCCCTCTGCTCCTCCAGCAGATCCTCCTGAGCCCAGCGCTGAGAGTAGTGTTTGCCCAGAGCTGGAATCTGAAGATCATCATTTCAACATCAAATCTCAACCAATCCTGAATCAGAGGCTTTATACCCTGAGCACTTCTAGTAAGTAAGTGAGTAAGTAAGTAAGTAAAGGTTATTTGTGGTGCAGACAGTCGACTGGAAGCACTCGCAATAGTTACTTCCAGTCTGTATCGCTTATTATTCTTTAAACTTTACTATAAATGAGCGTAAAATATAGACTAATTTAAGTTTTTTCAGGAAAAATTCTTCATGTCTTCAACACAAGAGGGACGTTACAGACGAGCAGTCTGGAGGTATTTGGATGTTTTTAAGGGTCTTTTTTGGACGAAGACAACTGAACTCCAGTTGCTACATTAAAAGGAACAAACATTTTTGTCCATAACTCCAAAAAAACCTGATTACTTAATAATCCCAAGTCGACATGAAAAGAAAAGAAAGTATTCTGGGTAAAGTATGAGCTTTAATAGTAGCCACATACCTTGAAGTACTCCGTCTCATCCTCCGGTGCCTTCAGAAGATCCTCCAGTAATCGGACTTCTTCGTTGGTGATGTCGGCGCAGTACGGCTCCACCGACGCCCAGAATCTGAAACAAGAAACCTTAGTCGTCCAGAGAGTTCACCCGAGCAGACCAAGTGTCGCGGACCTGTTGGGGGCGTCGTTTTTGGGCGTGCGAGGAATGTCTTGCGGTTCTTCTGGGAACTCTTGGACTTTGGGCTGCAGGTTCTTAGACTTGGGTCTGCCGGGACCCGGACCAGGGACGTGGCTGACTTTGCCCTCTAGTTTGGGTTTTTTAGGTTTGGGACGAGGGGAGGCGGCGGGGTCCGGGTCTTTCCCCATCTTCAGGAACCGCTTGTCGCCTTTCTTGTCCTGCCAGTCGGTGAGGATCTGAAGCACAACAACAACAACAACAACACGTTTGTTTACGTTTCTAGAGATGACAGGAGTTTGTCTGCGCAGGAACCTGTCTCTGCTCCTCCAGGGCCCGGAGCCGGCGACTGGCCGACGACAGAAGGGTCTCCAGCTCCAGCTGCAGCGTGTCCAGCTCCTCGATGCCGATGCCATCGTCCTCCGAGCGGCCGAGCACCGCCGTGTACCTGGGACACACCTTCAGGTGCTCCACAGGCTTGAAGTCATAGTACTTCAGAGGCGGGCAGTCCTTCAGCTCGTTCATGGTTCACGAACAGCTGCTTTAATACTCGAGCTGCAGCACAAGAAGATCAACACAAACCAGACTCAATTAATAACATAAATTAAACCTGCTCGTGCATGTGCGCGCACACGCAAACAAACAATCAATGATACTGAGAACATCGTGCGACGTTAGCATCGACACATTGAATCTCGTGGTGTAGAAACAAGCACGTGGTATGAATGACCGAACGAATAAACAGCAGAACACGATTTAACGGCGACATTAATGCATATTAAAGAACAACGATATCTACCTTTAGTGAATGGCGGCCATGATGGAAGAGTCCATCTCGCTTGTAACGAGAACGAGATAATTCGGATGAGAGTGTTCCGCATTTAAGAGTAAAATAGCATCCATTAACGAAACAAATGTAGTGTTCTTCAAAAATATAAAATAAACAACACGCGCGGATGTTTTATTAACGGTGTTCGTTGCTGCGTCGACACAGGAATGGTACGCTCCAGGAATCAACCAACATGTTTATTTGTCGAAACTCGAATCCAAGTCCTTCATGTTTATGAATAAAATAATTAATCCGTCACAATAATACAAAAAGATGGAATGGAAAAAAATGAAAGATGACAAATCAAACATATTTAATAATCACACCCCTACGAAGTCGACGAAGTGGTATGCGCTGTGTAGCGCTCTATTTCTTTTACCTTTACATCTAGCGTGGGCGGTTCCATCAGAAACACGGTCCATGCATACTAACTAAGCTCTATTTTGAGTAAAAACAAGCGCGCCCTCTCTTTCGCAGACGGCGCAGGATTTGCGGAAGAGGAAGACCAGGCGTGGCTGTGACACTTCCGTCTTTAGCAGCGCAAAAATGGTGAGTTCCCTGCTCAGAATCTACGATTTACCCTTAAATTCACGTTCGTAAATGAATCATTCGGGTTTATAGACGTAAGAACTGTGTCTTTCTTGAGCTGTTTAGTTTCTCCTGGACGTGTTTTGTCAGTAAAATGAAACATATTCGACCTCGTTTGTTTCTCTTCCTTCTTCTCTCTCCGTTTAATTATTTTTAACATGAAATTGTTGTGTCTGTAAAATACAACTGTTTATTCTATATATGATGTTTCTAGACGAGTTTTGTTGTAGAAACACGCACAGCAGTGATGCTTCATTTTATTACTGTATGTTTCTTACACTGGAAATGACGTGAAAATGGTCGCGTGTGTTTGTCCAAGTGTCTCCTGAGGACTTGTTGTTCCTTCATGTCCACCTGAGAACTTCTCTGCTCCCTCAGACAGCGACTCTGCGTCCGTACCTGAACGCCGTGAGAGCGACCCTGCAGGCGGCCTTGTGTCTGGAGAACTTCTCCTCTCAGGTGGTGGAGAGACATAACAAGCCGGAGGTGGAAGTCAGGTATGTTCCTCAGCAGATGTTAGGTATGTTCCTCTCAGCAGATGTTAGGTATGTTCCTCTCAGCAGATGTTAGGTATGTTCCTCTCAGCAGATGTTAGGTATGTTCCTCTCAGCAGATGTCAGGCATGTTCCTCTCAGCAGATGTCAGGCATGTTCCTCTCAGCAGATGTCAGGCATGTTCCTTCTCTGCTCCTCTAAACTTAGGAAAATGTTGTCACAACATGATCTGGATCTTCATGCGTTTGTATCTTCTCGCTTGGACTATTGCAACAGTTTATTTTCATGTCTTAACAAGAAGGATGTGTCTCGCCTGCAGTTGATTCAAAACTCTGCAGCGAGAATTCTAACCCGCTCCAGTAGAAGAACTCACATCTCTCCGGTCCTTAAAACTCTTCACTGGCTTCAAGTTTCTTTCAGGATCATTTTAAAATTCTGGTTCTTACTTTCATATCTATTCATGGTCAGACTTTCCATCAGTGATCTGATCCAGACTTACACCCCAGCTCGGGCTCTGAGGTCTGTGGATCAGAATCTACTGATTGTTCCTGAACTTCAGGACCAGAGGAGAGAAATCCTTCCAGACTGTTGCTCCTAAGCTTTGGAACCATCTCTGTGTTTGATGATCTACTGACTCCTTCAAGAAACATGTGTGTTTGATGATCTACTGACTCCTTCAAGAAACATCTGTGTTTGATGATCTACTGACTCCTTCAAGAAACATCTGTGTTTGATGATCTACTGACTCCTTCAAGAAACATCTTAAGACTTTTTAATTTGTTCAGGCTTTTCCTTGATTTTCTGGAACTCCTGTTGTGTTATCAGTTTTATCTTGACCTTCAAAGTATATACTTTATTGAATATTATTTTGATTGTTTAAGCGCCTTGTGACCTTGGTCTGGAAAAGCGCTATATAAATACAAATAACTTACTTACTTACTCTCAGCAGATGTCAGGTATGTTCCTCTCTTTGCTCCTCTCAGCAGATGTTTGACGAGTCTGGACTCGTGATGGAACGAGAGACACGAGCGTGGACACGATCCAGGAGCTTATCATTCTTGCAAAACAACATTTAGATATTCAAGGGTTTAATTTTATGTTTGCATCTTATCTAAATGTATCTTCTCATGTTTTAACATCTACCCTTGAACTACTTTAGTATCAGATAATAATAATACTTATTTATATCATAAGTGCTTTACATTTATAAGAGCAGAATTAAAAACAAACAGGATTCATTAAAAAAAAACTGCATTTAATAACCGCATTGAACATTATTTTTTTTAAATAAAAACGATGATTGATTCTACGAGGTATTAAAATGGCCCTGTATGATGAAATATAATATTATAATAAAATATAGTAAGTAAGTAATAGTCACTAGTAAAGATCTTTCTAGACCAGGGCCACAAAGCTCTTGAACAATCAAAACAATACACAGTTAAAATACATACTTTAAAAGACAATATAGATACAAACACAGATGTTTCTTGAAGGAGTCAGTAGATCATCAAACACAGATGTTTCTTGAAGGAGTCATTAGATCATCAAACACAGATGTTTCTTGAAGGAGTCAGTAGATCATCAAACACAGATGTTTCTTGAAGGAGTCAGTAGATCATCAAACACAGATGTTTCTTGAAGGAGTCAGTAGATCATCAAACACAGATGTTTCTTGAAGGAGTCAGTAGATCATCAAACACAGATGTTTCTTGAAGGAGTCAGTAGATCATCAAACACAGATGTTTCTTGAAGGAGTCAGTAGATCATCAAACACAGATGTTTCTTGAAGGAGTCAGTAGATCATCAAACACAGATGTTTCTTGAAGGAGTCAGTAGATCATCAAACACAGATGTTTCTTGAAAGAGTCAGTAGATCATCAAACACAGATGTTTCTTGAAGGAGTCAGTAGATCATCAAACACAGATGTTTCTTGAAGGAGTCAGTAGATCATCAAACACACATGTTTCTTGAAGGAGTCAGTAGATCATCAAACACAGATGTTTCTTGAAAGAGTCAGTAGATCATCAAACACAGATGTTTCTTGAAGGAGTCAGTAGATCATCAAACACAGATGTTTCTTGAAGGAGTCAGTAGATCATCAAACACACATGTTTCTTGAAGGAGTCAGTAGATCATCAAACACAGATGTTTCTTGAAAGAGTCAGTAGATCATCAAACACAGATGTTTTTTGAAGGAGTCAGTAGATCATCAAACACAGAGATGGTTCCAAAGCTTAGGAGCAACAGTCTGGAAGGATTTCTCTCCTCTGGTCCTGAAGTTCAGGAACCAACAGTAGATTCTGATCCACAGACCTCAGAGCCCGAGCTGGGGTGTAAGTCTGGATCAGACCATGAAGGTCTGACCATGAATAGATCTGAAAGTAAGAACCAGAATTTTAAAATGATCCTGAAAGAAACTGACAGCCAGTGAAGAGTTTGAAGGAGAAATGTGAGTTCTTCTACTAGAGCGGCTCAGAATGGATTCCACGATGTATTAAAAAGGCACGGTAGTAAAAATACATTACGTTAAAAACCAGTGACAAAAAGATAGATGAAGATTCCAGTCACAGCAGCCGACAGAACAAAAAAGTCCAAACGGATCAATTGGAGCAAACAGAAGAAATGAATACAATGAAAAAGAATATTAAGTGATGTTTGTAACACAATCTCATTCTTTAGAACTGAGAAACTAAATTGTTTCATTACAAGTAGCTTGAGATCTCTTGGAAAAGGTGGATCATTGCAACTCATTTGTTCACATAGTCTTTAATAATCATATATTTAAATAATGTCACATTAGCACCAGAAGATAGTGATCTGGTTCATTATTTTTACAATTCTATGTTCTCGTCACACGTTATTACACTTTATCTCACGGTATTAGATCATTTCTTTGAGTAACAGACAGTTGAGAACATGATGAACATCATGATCAGATGTTTATCATCTAATACTATCAACCCGTGGATCCATAGAAACTTTGTACAAGAAGCTGCTGAAGATCCAGAGAAGGTCGTGTGTCAGCAGACGACATGACGTCCACGTGTTTGTGTTCTCAGGAGCAGCAAAGAGTTGCTTCTTCAGCCCGTGGTCATCAGCCGCAATGACAAGGAGAAGGTTCTGATCGAGGGTTCCATCAACTCTGTCCGAGTCAGCATCGCTGTGAAGCAGGTGAGCGAAGATCTTCTATATGTGGATGTGAGAAGAAGATCTTCTACGTGTGGATGTTGATGGTGAGTGAAGATCTTCTATATGTGGATGTTTAAATGAGACGAAGATCTTCTATATGTAGATGTGAGAAGAAGATCTTCTACGTGTGGATGTTGATGGTGAGTGAAGATCTTCTATATGTGGATGTTTAAATGAGACGAAGATCTTCTACGTGTGGATGTTGATGTGAGACGAAGATCTTCTACGTGTGGATATTGATGGTGAGTGAAGATCTTCTATATGTGGATGTTTAAATGAGACGAAGATCTTCTATATGTAGATGTGAGAAGAAGATCTTCTACGTGTGGATGTTGATGGTGAGTGAAGATCTTCTATATGTGGATGTTTAAATGAGACGAAGATCTTCTACGTGTGGATGTTGATGTGAGACAAAGATCTTCTACGTGTGGATGTTTTACTTGAGTTTTACTTGTGCTCAGGCTGACGAGATCGAGAAGATCTTGTGTCACAAGTTCATGCGCTTCATGATGATGAGAGCCGAGAACTTCTTCATCCTGAGGAGGAAGCCAGTGGAGGTGAGTGAAGGAACCACAGAGGTCACCTGGTGTGTGTGTGTGCATGACTCACCTGTGTGTGTGTCTCTGATGCAGGGATACGACATCAGCTTCCTGATCACCAACTTCCACACAGAGCAGATGTACAAACACAAGCTGGTGGACTTTGTCATTCACTTCATGGAGGAGATCGACAAAGAGATCAGCGAGATGAAGCTGTCCGTCAACGCCAGAGCTCGCATCGTGGCCGAGGAGTTCCTCAGGAATGTAAGAACCTCACACGGAAGTCAGAGCTTCTCTGTTTCTGTGAGGAACGTCTCGGTTCTTCTTTCACTGCGTCAGTGATGTACAGTTCGTAGATCTAAGACACGCCTCCTCAGGACCTCTGGTCTGCAGCTACAAATGACACGAAGCAAAGTCATCAGTTTTTCTCAGGAAGCGTTTCTTCCTCTTTTAGTTGCAGTAAAACGTCCTGCCACTAGATGGCAGCAGTCACTCTTTCCTGCAGATAAAGGTAGAATCAAATCCTGGGATATCCCTGCGATGACTGAGGACGAGAGGATACAGTGAGTCCAGCAGTTTTTAAAGCTGATGTTTGGACATATTTAAGTTTGAAAACGAATGAAAGCAGTTCCTACACTATCACGATATACATCACTATATATATCACTATATGTCGCTTCTTAAGATTCATCAGATTCTCAACGATACAAACTTATTCAACAAGCTTTGATTAATCCATCCATGAACCTGGAGAAAGCAACTATCAAATACAATCATCTTTCATCCGCTCATGGAATCAACGCCTGCAGCAGGTTGTTTCTACTCTAAACACGTGTTTGTGGTGCAACAAGTTTTCACGAACATTCATTTGTGTTCGTGTCGTAAACATGTTTCCTGCTGTTCAGAGAAGAAGAGGCTTTGAAATGGATTGTGTCGCACATTTCTCAAGAATCATGTGATATCATGTGTAACGATTACAGGATCAACAATATGATATATATTAATATATAATATAGTAACAAGTATATAGGTGTAGTATTGTCCAGTACTTGACTCTGGTGTTGTGATAGTGTAGTAACAAGTATATATGTGTAGTATTGTCCAGTACTTGACTCTGGTGTTGTGATAGTGTAGTAACAAGTATATATGTGTAGTATTGTCCAGTACTTGACTCTGGTGTTGTGATAGTGTAGTAACAAGAATATATGTGTAGTATTGTCCAGTACTTGACTCTAGTGTTGTGATAGTGTAGTAACAAGTATATATGTGTAGTATTGTCCAGTACTTGACTCTGGTGTTGTGATAGTGTAGTAACAAGTATATATGTGTAGTATTGTCCAGTACTTGAATCTGGTGTTGTGATAGTGTAGTAACAAGTATATATGTGTAGTATTGTCGATTACTTGACTCTGGTGTTGTAGAATTTACATATTTGTTTTCAAACATCAGCTTTAAAAGCTGCTGGACTTACTGTATCCTCTCATCCTCAGTCATCTCCAGGATCTTGCAGGATGTAATTCGTAGTTTTAGCTGTGGAGGATGTAATGACTGCTGCCATCTAGAGGCTGGAAGTTTAATTGGAACACTAAAATGTACAAATGCCGTTAATATTTGAATTCTAAAAAAATACAGTGATGTTGATAAAGTATCGTAGAAAAAAGAACACATAAAAAATACGACTTAACACGAGTCTGAAATCTATTTTACTGCCTGTACTTTAATAACTAGTACATTTAAAATGATCTTCTCTTCCTCTCAGTTCTGAAGACCTCAGGAAGCAAAACGTTGTCGTGGCCAATCAGGACTGGAGGACCGCGAGAGTTAACAGCCAATCAGAGAAAAGAAGTGGAGAACGTGACCAACCAGGGGCGACGACGTCTCAAGTATTTCTGCCGTGGCGAGCACGGATGTATATAACGGATGATTCACCAGATATTTCTGCCTCGTATGACAAGCCTGGTCGAGGCGGGTCCTTAGAGTATTAACGAGGCTGGTCGCCATGACGACGGGCGTCTTGAGACCGATCTGTCGCGAGTAACAGCATTTTTGTACGAGTGTGCGTCTGTCACTGTTGTCAACACCAAAAGTTACACAAATAACCCCCCATGAAAGATGCCAAACATTTCTTGAAATGAACAGGAAATAAAAAAAGTGGTTTTTACATGTTTGTGGACTTTTGTTCTGGAAGAAAGATATCTTCCACTAGATGGCGCCCTTTCTTTTAAACTTCGATCTATTCATCTTTTTGAAAGCAAGAGCGCCCCCTACAACTGACAGGTCTTTATTTAATTCATTATTGAACTGCAGCGAAAGAATAATAATTCATAATATTTATTTTGCTTTAATTATTGTCAAAAAGTGGTTTTATTTTGGTAATAAAGGGTCTTGTGTTCTGAGATGTTTTACGCACAAAAAAACGTTCTGAGACACTTTTTACGTCAAAGTCCACATCAATACTGAAGCGTTAAAAACTTCGTAGGTCGCACCAGTCGTAGTTCATTCACCAAATTGATGATCTGTATTTATTGAGACAACATCGATCATTTTATGATTAATATTTTAATCCACTATTTTATGCTTTTGAGAAAGAAAATGAAAGGAATTATTATCATCATTTTCATCATCAATACTCTAAGTTACTCATTTACACTTTTATTCTCGTTAAACTAATTTTGAGACGTTTCAAATAAGCCCCTGATCATTTATAACTGTATTTAAAATATAAACATTTACACCCGAGTAAAGTTTACTAATAAAGCAAGTCTTTAAACTAGCGATAATTTGTAAAACAAAAACACCGCTTCGCTATTGGTTTATCCTCGAGGCCCCGCCTCGTCTCTGAGAAAGCTAGATGAACTCCCCACCCAGCAGGGGGCAGGCCACTTCCTATAAAGGCAAAGGGAAACACCCACCAACTGAAAACTCAGCGAGAACGGCGGCTGCTGGGTGACGAGGTTAGAGGGCTTCGAACCAATTCGTAGAACCTGAGATTATGAAGATAACTCAGGGGTTCTACTTCATATTGGTGCTCCGCCCTCTAACCGCTTCGCTATAAGTTTAAACCCAAGGCGAAGCCCGACGGGATCAATGTACCCCCAGATAGACGCCGCTCCTGACAGCAGCATCTCTAGGGCCCCGCTGGCCGTGTATCCAAATCCATTGGGGCCGCGGGCCTCTGGGGAATGGAATTGCTTAAAAAACAGTATGAGCTACTGATCCTGTCGCCATGTCGAGGCTCTAGCGAAGGCTGAGGTGGACGCACAAGAGGCTCCCAAGACAACACCCCGTGAAAGAGCCACTGAGGCTGCCACACCACGGGTGAACTGTGCCCCTGATTCGCCTGCTGACATCACAT
The DNA here is from genome assembly GCF_982586985.1 of Callionymus lyra. Taxonomy (NCBI): domain Eukaryota; kingdom Metazoa; phylum Chordata; class Actinopteri; order Syngnathiformes; family Callionymidae; genus Callionymus; species Callionymus lyra. The sequence goes on along the minus strand of NC_141827.1, from coordinate 1,608,975 downwards.
GACGTCAAGCTTCCAGCAACTGTGTTGTCAACCGGACTAATGGAGAGAGCACAAGGCTCGCTCGCTTTCTTCGTGGAAGTCTGTACCAGAAGGAGCGAGCCTCAAACAAAATGTCCAATGGGACTTGGTCAAGAGGCTCAAATTTCAGGTCTGCGAGAGAATCCAGCACCAGCTGGAGATCCTGCCGAGGGCTGGAAGGCCTCACAGGAGGTCCAAGCCTGTAGGCCCCGGTAAGAAAAGCACCACTAGAGGGTAGGTACGCGCCGAAGCACCAGACATGCCTTGTTGCTATGGCTGATGTGAAAACTCAGTGTCGCCACAGTCCGTCTGTTATCCAGCAATGCTGCAGGAAAATAACAGGACAGCAGAGACCAATCAGGAGCTGTGGTCCAGGGACCTGTCTGCATTCCAGTGAGAGAACATCCCTCATTTGGAGGCATAAGCCTACGTGTAGACGGGGGGCCAGAGTCCCGCTCAGCTTGTTCTATGCAAGAGCCACACTTTTGACTGGACCCTGGCGATTCACGTACGCCATGGCGGTGGAGCTGTCCGATAGCAGTAGGATGTGGGACTATGACAGTTGGGGAGAGAGAGGTGAAGCAGGACGTTGTGAATTGCTTTCAACACTAGCCAGTTGAAGTACACCGGTCTGTTCCAGACACTGCTGGCGTAGGTCTGACCCGAGGTGCCTCCCCAACCTGTTAGGGATGCGTCTGTGAACACCCAAGTGTAATGAAGGACGCTACCTAATGGAACTCTCCTTCTGAGGTTGGTTAGAGGGTTCCAAAAAACTTGATGTCCTGCAAAACCAAAGCTGGAGGCTCACTTTTCGACCTCGGTCCCGCTCAGGGTCTAGCTTGAGACGACCAAACCATCTCTGGAGATCCCTCATATGCAGCAAGCCCAGCCGCACTGCTGTGTAAGCTGCTGCCATGAGCCCCAGGAGGAACATATCAGCGCCTGCTGCCGTCCTTCTTTCTTCTTTTTACATGACGGCGAGCTTCCAGCAACTGTGTTGTCAGTTGGAGAATGGGCTGGATACTCGTGTCCGGGAGGCACGCATATCCTTCCTCCCTGTTCAGCAGTACCCCCAGGTAAACTAACTGCTGGACTGGAGTCAGAGCGCTCTTGCTGAGGTTCACCATGAACCCCAGGTTGGCAATTTGGCTCAACATGTCGCCAAATAGGTCAGATCCTCACCCATTTGCTCTCATTGGTTCCAGTGCTGCCTCCACACACTTGGTGAAGGTCCTGGGTGCCAGAGAGTAGCCGAACGGGAGCTGAGTGTATTGACACACTCGATCCTCGAGGGCGAGACGCAAGTACTTCTGATGTCTCTCGACTATCAGAATGTGAAAGTACGCGTCGGTCAGGTCGATAGATGTCATCCAATCTCCTGGACTTACATCTACGAAACGGGCGGGTGGCCATAAACCTGTTCAAATAGCTGACCCACTCCCTGTTCCGCCACTCGTGTCCACAGACAAACGCAGGCTTGACGGTTAACTGGAGCGCATAGCCTCGCCTGATTACTTCTCTCTGCAATCTGGAATGAAGTAAAACCAGGCAACTCCAAGCCGAATATGTTCCGTCAGAACCGCAGCCCTGACGAACTTTGGGTTGTCCTCCGGCCCTCCCCCGCCATTGTCACAGGGTGGGCCGTTGACGAAAGGGCATCACAAGAGTCGCATCTCCATCTCCTGAACCAACAGCATGTACTCAAGCTGGATTCACTAGAACCCCCACTCTCGTACATAAAATCCGGCTCTGTGGGAGAAACGCGCAAGAAACCTCAGATGCGTCCTGCATGTACCCTCTTCCACCTGGAAGTCTCCCCAGCTCCCCGAGCACTCCTTAGTGTCACTGGAGCTGACGAAACCCGATATGTGGAGGGATGTGCTGGAGAATTTACCCAGAGCTGATGTGAGTTCAGAACAGATGACGCGTACATCGGCACCGCATCACTCACCGCATCCAGTACATTCTCAAGCTCTGCTGGCTGTCCTGACTGCACCCAGCTGGGTGGCGAGTTCATAAGCTTTCTCAGAGACGAGGCGGTGCCTCGAGGATAAACCAATAGCGAAGCGGTTAGAGGGCAGAGCACCAATATGAAGTAGAACTTACGAACCATGTTGTTGCAGAGAAACCAGACCAGGGATCTTGAGTCAGTCTTATGCTGACAAGAAGTCGGATCTTGTTTTTTAATCTGAAATCTTAATTTGTAAAGATGAATTCATCTGGTTTGTGATGTAAATACATACGAGGTCTCATGATTTAAACATTTACAAGAATATTTTAACGTTGAAGGAACATCAGTCGTCAAAACAAAATGTAATACAGGTTTAAAAAAATACAATTGAGATGATTCCTGGATTAAAAAAGCAGAATATATGTTGATTAAAATATGTATAACTGGATTAAACAGTTACTTTATTGTTCATAATAAGAGGAAGATGATGAAGACGCAAGAAGAAGTTAATGGTTGGAATTAAAAAAAATTCTAAAAAAGATGAAATGAAATCAATTCTGTCCATCACATGTCAAGGTCGCAGGCGCAGCAGTTTAGATAAAAAGTCCCAGAATTCCCTCTGTCTCCTTCCCACGAGTGTCTACACTGATGACCCTTTATGTCACTACACAAACATCAACACAACTTTAGACACGAAGTGACACAAACAATTGTGTGTAAAAAAAATAACGTCTTTATTTTATTGAATTTGAATCACAACACACTGTCATTTCTACAAGTGGTTTTAAATATAGATATAAAGTCACGGATCTGTTACACAACGTTTCACCCTGAAATAATGTAGTAGCTTCACTGGACTGCGGAGGTTTTTCAACCTTTCTATTGCACATTGAACACAACATTTAAAACTTTATCGATCGAACACATTTGGTTCAAGTGCGGATTGTCAAACACCAAAGAATCTTCTTCATAATCCTAACTGTAGGAACGCTGGAGAACCCAGAGGAGGAAGAACTTCACGAGAGACACGAGAAGACGAGGCACTTTCAAACAGACCAGACTAGTCGTGCAAATGTTGGGGGGATTAGCAGTGAGGGGGGACGGTCTGCAGGGCGTCCAGAGCGCTGCGGTGGATGGTGACGTTCTGGAAAGAGACACAGATTAGATCCTGTGTTGATCCCACTCCAGTGTTTGACACTTGATTGATGAGCTGCTCGTTAATGTTTGTGTCTCAGTGAGGGTTGTGTTGATAAAGTTATTTTACAGATATCAACCTTTTATTATCATAAACTGGTTATTATTCGACAAATGTCAACCTTTTATTATCATAAACTAGTTATTATTCGACAAATGTCAACCTTTTATTATCATAAACTGGTTATTATTCGACAAATGTCAACCTTTTATTATCATAAACTAGTTATTATTCGACAAATATCAACCTTTTATTATCATAAACTAGTTATTATTCGACAAATATCAACCTTTTATAATCATTAACTAGTTATTATTCGACAAATATCAACCTTTTATTATCATAAACTAGTTATTATTCGACTAATATCAACCTTTTATCATAAACTAGTTATTATTCGACAAATATAAACCTTTTATTATCATAAACTAGTTATTATTCGACAAATATCAACCTTTTATCATAAACTAGTTATTATTTGACAAATATCAACCTTTTATTATCATAAACTAGTTAATATTCGACAAATATCAACCTTTTATTATCATAAACTAGTTATTATTCGACTAATATCAACCTTTTATCATAAACTAGTTATTATTCGACAAATATCAACCTTTTATTATCATAAACTAGTTATTATTCGACAAATATCAACCTTTTATCATAAACTAGTTATTATTTGACAAATATCAACCTTTTATTATCATAAACTAGTTATTATTCGACAAATATCAACCTTTTATCATAAACTAGTTATTATTCGACAAATATCAACCTTTTATTATCATAAACTAGTTATTATTCGACAAATATCAACTTTTATTATCATAAACTAGTTATTATTCGACAAATATCAACCTTTTATCATAAACTAGTTATTATTCGACAAATATCAACCTTTTATCATAAACTAGTTATTATTCGACAAATATCAACCTTTTATCATAAACTAGTTATTATTCGACAAATATAAACCTTTTATTATCATAAACTAGTTATTATTCGACAAATATCAACCTTTTATTATCATAAACTAGTTATTATTCGACTAATATCAACCTTTTATCATAAACTAGTTATTATTCGACAAATATCAACCTTTTATTATCATAAACTAGTTATTATTCGACAAATATCAACCTTTTATCATAAACTAGTTATTATTTGACAAATATCAACCTTTTATTATCATAAACTAGCTATTATTCAACTAATATCAACCTTTTATAATCATAAACTAGTTATTATTCGACAAATATCTACCTTTTATAATCATAAACTAGTTATTATTCGACAAATATCTACCTTTTATTATCATAAACTAGTTATTATTCGACTAATATCAACCTTTTATTATCATAAACTAGTTATTATTCGACTAATATCAACCTTTTATTATCATAAACTAGTTATTATTCGACAAATATCTACCTTTTATAATCATAAACTAGTTATTATTCGACTAATATCAACCTTTTATTATCATAAACTAGTTATTATTCGACAAATATCAACCTTTTATAATCATAAACTAGTTATTATTCGACTAATATCAACCTTTTATAATCATAAACTAGTTATTATTCGACAAATATCAACCTTTTATAATCATAAACTAGTTATTATTCGACAAATATCAACCTTTTATTATCATAAACTAGTTATTATTCGACAAATATCAACCTTTTATTATCATAAACTAGTTATTATTCGACTAATATCAACCTTTTATTATCATAAACTAGTTATTATTCGACTAATATCAACCTTTTATTATCATAAACTAGTTATTATTCGACAAATATCTACCTTTTATAATCATAAACTAGTTATTATTCGACTAATATCAACCTTTTATTATCATAAACTAGTTATTATTCGACAAATATCAACCTTTTATAATCATAAACTAGTTATTATTCGACTAATATCAACCTTTTATAATCATAAACTAGTTATTATTCGACAAATATCAACCTTTTATAATCATAAACTAGTTATTATTCGACAAATATCAACCTTTTATTATCATAAACTAGTTATTATTCGACAAATATCAACCTTTTATTATCATAAACTAGTTATTATTCGACAAATATCAACCTTTTATCATAAACTAGTTATTATTTGACAAATATCAACCTTTTATCATAAACTAGTTATTATTCGACAAATATCAACCTTTTATAATCATAAACTAGTTATTATTCGACTAATATCAACCTTTTATAATCATAAACTAGTTATTATTCGACAAATATCAACCTTTTATTATCATAAACTAGTTATTATTCGACAAATATCAACCTTTTATTATCATAAACTAGTTATTATTCGACAAATATCAACCTTTTATTATCATAAAGTAGTTATTATTCGACAAATATCAACCTTTTATCATAAACTAGTTATTATTCGACAAATATCAACCTTTTATAATCATAAACTAGTTATTATTCGACAAATATCAACCTTTTATAATCATAAACTAGTTATTATTCGACTAATATCAACCTTTTATTATCATAAACTAGTTATTATTCGAAAAATATCAACCTTTTATAATCATAAACTAGTTATTATTCGACAAATATCAACCTTTTATCATAAACTAGTTATTATTTGACAAATATCAACCTTTTATCATAAACTAGTTATTATTCGACAAATATCAACCTTTTATTATCATAAACTAGTTATTATTCGACAAATATCAACCTTTTATAATCATAAACTAGTTATTATTCGACAAATATCAACCTTTTATTATCATAAACTAGTTATTATTCGACTAATATCAACCTTTTATAATCATAAACTAGTTATTATTCGACTGATATCAACCTTTTATCATCATAAACTAGTTATTATTCGACTAATATCAACCTTTTATTATCATAAACTAGTTATTATTCGACAAATATCAACCTTTTATTATCATAAACTAGTTACTATTCGACAAATATCTACCTTTTATAATCATAAACTAGTTATTATTCGACTAATATCAACCTTTTATTATCATAAACTAGTTATTATTCGACAAATATCTACCTTTTATAATCATAAACTAGTTATTATTCGACTAATATCAACCTTTTATTATCATAAACTAGTTATTATTCGACTAATATCAACCTTTTATTATCATAAACTAGTTATTATTCGACAAATATCAACCTTTTATTATCATAAACTAGTTATTATTCGACAAATATCTACCTTTTATAATCATAAACTAGTTATTATTCGACTAATATCAACCTTTTATTATCATAAACTAGTTATTATTTGACAAATATCTACCTTTTATAATCATAAACTAGTTATTATTCGACTAATATCAACCTTTTATTATCATAAACTAGTTATTATTCGACTAATATCAACCTTTTATTATCATAAACTAGTTATTATTCGACAAATATCAACCTTTTATTATCATAAACTAGTTATTATTCGACTAATATTAACCTTTTATTATCATAAACTAGTTATTATTCGACTAATATCAACCTTTTATTATCATAAACTAGTTATTATTCGACAAATATCAACCTTTTATTATCATAAACTAGTTATTATTCGACTAATATCAACCTTTTATTATCATAAACTAGTTATTATTCGACAAATATCTACCTTTTATAATCATAAACTAGTTATTATTCGACTAATATCTACCTTTTATTATCATAAACTAGTTATTATTCGACAAATATCAACCTTTTATTATCATAAACTAGTTATTATTCGACTAATATCAACCTTTTATTATCATAAACTAGTTATTATTCGACAAATATCTACCTTTTATAATCATAAACTAGTTATTATTCGACTAATATCTACCTTTTATTATCATAAACTAGTTATTATTCGACAAATATCAACCTTTTATTATCATAAACTAGTTATTATTCGACTAATATCAACCTTTTATTATCATAAACTAGTTATTATTCGACAAATATCTACCTTTTATTATCATAAACTAGTTATTATTCGACAAATATCAACCTTTTATTATCATAAACTAGTTATTATTCGACTAATATCAACCTTTTATTATCATAAACTAGTTATTATTCGACAAATATCTACCTTTTATAATCATAAACTAGTTATTATTCGACAAATATCTACCTTTTATAATCATAAACTAGTTATTATTCGACTAATATCAACCTTTTATCATAAACTAGTTATTATTCGACAAATATCTACCTTTTATAATCATAAACTAGTTATTATTCGACTAATATCAACCTTTTATTATCATAAACTAGTTATTATTCGACTAATATCAACCTTTTATTATCATAAACTAGTTATTATTCGACTAATATCAACCTTTTATTATCATAAACTAGTTATTATTCGACAAATATCTACCTTTTATAATCATAAACTAGTTATTATTCGACAAATATCAACCTTTTATTATCATAAACTAGTTATTATTCGACTAATATCAACCTTTTATTATCATAAACTAGTTATTATTCTACAAATATCTACCTTTTATAATCATAAACTAGTTATTATTCGACTAATATCAACCTTTTATCATAAACTAGTTATTATTCGACAAATATCTACCTTTTATAATCATAAACTAGTTATTATTCGACTAATATCAACCTTTTATTATCATAAACTAGTTATTATTCTACAAATATCTACCTTTTATAATCATAAACTAGTTATTATTCGACTAATATCAACCTTTTATTATCATAAACTAGTTATTATTCGACTAATATCAACCTTTTATTATCATAAACTAGTTATTATTCGACAAATATCTACCTTTTATAATCATAAACTAGTTATTATTCGACTAATATCAACCTTTTATTATCATAAACTAGTTATTATTCAACAAATATCTACCTTTTATAATCATAAACTAGTTATTATTCGACAAATATCAACCTTTTATTATCATAAACTAGTTATTATTCGACTAATATCAACCTTTTATTATCATAAACTAGTTATTATTCTACAAATATCTACCTTTTATAATCATAAACTAGTTATTATTCGACTAATATCAACCTTTTATTATCATAAACTAGTTATTATTCGACTAATATCAACCTTTTATTATCATAAACTAGTTATTATTCGACAAATATCTACCTTTTATTATCATAAACTAGTTATTATTCGACTAATATCAACCTTTTATTATCATAAACTAGTTATTATTCGACTAATATCAACCTTTTATTATCATAAACTAGTTATTATTCGACAAATATCTACCTTTTATAATCATAAACTAGTTATTATTCGACTAATATCAACCTTTTATTATCATAAACTAGTTATTATTCGACTAATATCAACCTTTTATTAATTATAAACTAGTTATTATTCGACAAATATCTACCTTTTATAATCATAAACTAGTTATTATTCGACTAATATCAACCTTTTATTATCATAAACTAGTTATTATTCGACTAATATCAACCTTTTATTATCATAAACTAGTTATTATTCGACTAATATCAACCTTTTATTAATTATAAACTAGTTATTATTCGACAAATATCTACCTTATATAATCATAAACTAGTTATTATTCGACTAATATCAACCTTTTATTATCATAAACTAGTTATTATTCGACTAATATCAATCTTTCATTATCATAAACTAGTTATTATTCGACTAATATCAATCTTTCATTATCATAAACTAGTTATTATTCGACTAATATCAACTTGTCATGATCACAAAGAGGAAAATAACTGATGAAATACAGCAGGTTTGGTTGAGTCGAGTTTATTTTCACACAAAAACATTCGTTTACGGACGGAGTCGTCGACATGTTGATTCGAGGACATTAATAAACTGTGCAAAGGTAAGAATTGTCGAGGTTCTGGTAAAACAAACAAATAAAAAGGTGCTGATAGTTCGTCTTCATCGTTTAAAAAAAGAAGATATTTTTCTCCTCAAAGCGGAGAAAGTGCAACGACTGCATGATCTAAAGTGATCAACTGGATTCCAGTTCACCGGAGGATCTAAGGGTCGGGGGTCACTGGTGAGCTGGCACCGTTAGCAGAGCCTCCTCTGACATCCGCGAGACCTCAACGTTCTGTCCAATGAAACACAGGCATGGGTGGTTGGCCAGGTGACCTTCATAACGTGGTGATACATACCTCTGGTTTCTCGCGGTGCGTGTTCACGGCCTCCACGTTCAGACTGATGGACTCGACCTTACAGCCTGAGGACGACATGACAGGTGAGGGGTCAAGAGGTCGTCGCCATGGAAGTGAATGATCACTTTTAAATATCCATGGAACTTTTTTTAAAGCATTGATTAGTCTTTTAAAAATAATTGAATACATTTATATTTGTATTGTGGAATGTTAGGTTTGTTTTTCTTTATTCAAATGTTTTACATTTCAAATACTGTATATATTATTATATTTTTTACACAGTTTGATTTTCTAATTCCATTAATTCAAAAATAAAAGTTTTAAATTCAATTTTTTTTTTTAAATCATAGTCTTTTAAATTCAATATAAAATGTTGGGATGATTGTGTCGCCAGACTAAAGCAACAGAGCGCCGAGCTCCTCGATCAAACCATCAGCCAATCGTGCGACGAGTAGACGATCATGTGACGACGCAGAAGCTCTGGTTCGATTCCAAAGCGACAGTAAAATAACAAACATTTACAACTAAATGTAAACGTTAGAGCGAGTGACTCGTCTGGTAAGATGGAACTATTATATCAACAATTTTATATTGAATTAAAAAGATTACGAATAAATGAATAGTTAATTTAGCAAATGTATTTTTGAATGACTGGAACAACAACATCAAACTATATATGTTTATATTCTTCTCAGAAGGTCGTACCGTAGGCCACCGGCGTGAGCTTCAGGACGGTGTGAAGAGCACACTTCAGGTACGGCAGCTCCTCTGCAGACACACTCGTCAGGTGATGCTCGTCAGCACAGGTGCGCGAGTCGAACTCTCACCTGCCGTCTTGTCCAGGAAGTACGCGAGGAGGCAGCGCATGACGGCCTGGTGACAGACGACCAGAACGTTCTCCTGCCGCTCCAGCTCCATGATGACCGGCTCCAGGCGCTGGACCAGGTCTTCGTACGACTGAGGAGGTCGAACAGAAGCGTTAGTATCAGCTGCACTTAACCCTTGTGTTCTCTTAGGGTCAAGGTGACCCACAGTATTACTTCACCAGAGTATTACTATCAAGCCTCACGGACAATTACTACGAAGCCTCACGGACAATTACTACACAGAATAATTCCCAAGAAGCCTCGCGGACAATTACTACGAAGCCTCGCAGACAATTACTACGAAGCCTCACGGACAATTACTACACAGAATAATTCCTACGAAGCCTCGCGGACAATTACTACGAAGCCTCGCAGACAATTACTACGAAGCCTCATGGACAATTACTACACAGAATAATTCTTACGAAGCCTCGCGGACAATTACTACGAAGCCTCGCAGACAATTACTACGAAGCCTCGCAGACAATTACTACGAAGCCTCATGGACAATTACTACACAGAATAATTCTTACGAAGCCTCGCGGACAATTACTACGAAGCCTCGCAGACAATTACTATGAAGCCTCGCAGACAATTACTACGAAGCCTCACGGACAATTACTACGAAGCCTCATGGACAATTACTACACAGAATAATTCTTACGAAGCCTCGCGGACAATTACTACGAAGCCTCGCAGACAATTACTATGAAGCCTCGCAGACAATTACTACGAAGCCTCACGGACAATTACTACACAGAATAATTATTACGAAGCCTCGCGGACAATTACTACGAAGCCTCGCAGACAATTACTATGAAGCCTCGCAGACAATTACTACGAAGCCTCGCGGACAATTACTACGAAGCCTCGCAGACAATTACTATGAAGCCTCGCAGACAATTACTACGAAGCCTCATGGACAATTACTACGAAGCCTCATGGACAATTACTACACAGAATAATTCTTACGAAGCCTCGCGGACAATTACTACGAAGCCTCGCAGACAATTACTATGAAGCCTCGCAGACAATTACTACGAAGCCTCACGGACAATTACTACACAGAATAATTATTACGAAGCCACGCGGACAATTACTACGAAGCCTTGCAGACAATTACTATGAAGCCTCGCAGACAATTACTACGAAGCCTCGCGGACAATTACTACGAAGCCTCGCAGACAATTACTATGTAGCCTCGCAGACAATTACTACGAAGCCTCATGGACAATTACTACACAGAATAATTCCTACGAAGCCTCGCGGACAATTACTATGAAGCCTCTCAGACAATTACTACGAAGCCTCACGGACAATTACTACACAGAATAATTACTACGAAGTCTCACTGACAATCACTATGAAGCCTCGCAGACAATTACTACGAAGCCGCAAAGATAAATACTACAAAGACTCGCGAGTAATACTACGAAGCCTCTTATAGTTAAGAGAAGAACAGAACAGGCTGATGAAGAACAAATACAATACTGAGGGGTTCACTGACCTCTCCTTTAGGGTACCGGTAACGATATTTGTCCTGGTCCCTCAGTGCAAACTCCAGAGGATAGTGGTCCTGGATCTCTTCGTACATCATCTCCTCACATTCTCCCTGAAGAGGAACTCGTGGTCACATGAAAACCATCTTTGATCTGAGATGCTGAGACGAGCGAGGAAACGTACTGCGTCGATCTCATTCAGAACCTTCCACTGTTCATACGGAACATTCAGAGCTTCTGCCGTCTGGATGGTCCTCTTCATCTGGCTGGTCCACACCTTCAGGTCGCTGATGCCCTGCTGCTGGATGAACTGGCTCAGCTTCTTGGCGAACTGAGGAGACCAGAGTTTTAAAGATGTTTCTACAGAGTCAACAGATCCACGAGCACCTCTTTCCCTCGAGGCGTGAGTCCGGAGTCTCCGCCGATGCAGCCCTTCACGTTCAGCTCGCTCTCGCCGTGACGACACAAGTAGATGCAGCGCGGCGTGATGTGGATGTTCATGAGGTAGTAGACGATGCGACTCTGCACGTGGTCCAGCACCCGGTTGACCAGGAAGCGCTGACCCACGTCCATGATCTTGATGTAGGAGAGATCCCTGAACGGAAGCAAGTCTTCAACGCGGCCACTCGTGAGGAAACACAAACATCTCCATCTCACCGGTCCAACACCTCGTCCAGGGTCTCGTAGGAGTTTTCATAGCACTTTATTCTCTTCATGAAATCTTCCACGGCTTCCTCCGTGTTGCAGTTGGTGTAGTCGGGACTTTCCAGCTTGACTTGCTGCAGAAACAAATGTTTGATACAAGTTCAGGTTAAACACTTTGTAGTAGAAATAATTTCTCACTTTAACGTCACAATTTTTTTCCTCCAAACTCATTGCATATCGGGTGTTATCCCTTTTACTAATGGTGACCTAATCAGCTCCCGTAATGCTTGGCCGCCCAGTCAACAAAAAAAAGCCTTTGATAACTTTTGACACAACAATATAAAGCATAACTTTAATACTGTAATGTAGCGAACATTAGATATAGAATATTATTGATCCGTCAGGTGGTCTCCTTCGGGAGATTGTTGGTATGTTATTGTTGAATTGTTGTCATCAATCAGCCATCACTAAATCCAACTGTGTGTGTAGAAAGGCATCATGGGAGTTCACTTTTTTGTTGGCATCATAAATAAGGTACGTGGTAATTAGAGTCTGGCACTAAGTCTAGTTCTGTGGTAGAAGTTTATTTGTTGCTCAAATAAATCACATGTTTGTAACAGAGACAACAAACTGTAGTGTCATACAATGTCATATCATGATGCAACACTAATAGACTCAGGGACTCGTGATATTTGATTTTACGATTCTGAATTTTGGGGGCAGGAGTGAAGCGAAAGTATAAAGTATCATGACATTATATTCTATGTTAATCTTTGTATCCTCTGTCTTTGATCTATGTTCTTTATCTTTAGACTTAGATTCTGTCATCTTGTACTTTCTTTTTGTAGAAACTTTGTTCATGTTCTTATTTTTTTAATGAATTTTCGTCTGTATTGCTGTGTGTAATTAGAACAACAATTTCCTGAAGGAGATCAATAAAGTTCTATCTATGATCTCACTGTGAAAGATGAATTGTCTTGAGTTTTACGAGTTAATTTTAATCATTTAATGTGAAGATTTGAAAGTTTGACAAGTCAGTATTGTTCACAGGAGTTTTCTAAACACAAATTAACGTAAAAACTACGGCTGCACGATATTGTAAATATGTGCGATATTCGATATTGGTATTGAGATATCGATATTAATGCGATATTTTTTCTTTCAAGGCAGAGAGGAGCTGCGGGCGCGTCGTGATGTCATCAAATCAATAATAAATCCTTGTACACGCACACATAACACTTTATAAATGACGCTAACAACTTAGCTCGTTAGCATACGGTGAAGACGCACACATAACACTTTATAAATGACGCTAACAACTTAGTTGTTAGCATACGGTGAAGACGCACACATAACACTTTATAAATGACGCTAACAACTTAGCTCGTTAGCATACGGTGAAGACGCACACATAACACTTTATAAATGACGCTAACAACTTAGCTCGTTAGCATACGGTGAAGACGCACACATAACACTTTATAAATGACGCTAACAACTTAGCTCGTTAGCATACGGTGAAGACGGACAGGTTTGTTTGGAAGTTCACGATCTTCTAAGAAAACAACTGAGACGAGATGAAAAGTTCTTACGATGTTGCTTTAACAAAGGAGGTTGAAAGAGACGAGTGACTGGATCACTAGTGTTTGACTAGATCATAAGTTAGTATTACTTCACTGGATCACTAGTGTTTGACTAGATCATAAGTTAGTATTACTTCACTGGATCACTAGTGTTTGACTAGATCATAAGTTAGTATTACTTCACTGGATCACTAGTGTTTGACTAGATCATAAGTTAGTATTACTTCACTGGATCACTAGTGTTTGACTAGATCATAAGTTAGTATTACTTCACTGGATCACTAGTGTTTGACTAGATCATAAGTTAGTATTACTTCCGTGTATATACTGAGCTAAGTCAGCGCCGGCAAGGGTGTCGCCATAGCAATCGAGCCTAACAAGCTGCACAGTTCACAGACAGACGGAGACGTAAACAACAACGAGACATAGAAGTACAAATTGACAACTTTACAGAAAGTGACAATGATTGATTGAAGAAATGTTTGATTTAAACAATCCTTTTTTTAAATTATCGCACCTTTTCCATGCATACCGCATGTGCAAATATCGCGATATCGATATTTTTTTGATATATCGTGCCGCCCTAGTAATAACTAATCAATTTTATTATAATTCGGACCTATTTAAGATCAATTAATGTTTAATCTTTTCTTTTGAACAGCTGTAATAAAGTTACTAGTTTCACGTGCAGCAAACTCACCACAATGTTTCCTTTGATGACGTCTGGATCTTCACACACAGACTCCACAAAGAAAACCTGAAGAAGGATCAGAATATATTCAATATTTACGGTTAATATCTATAACAAGGCAAGTTACCTTGAATCCGTTCTGCTCAGCAAACTGGATGATAGTTTCTCTCCTCTCTCTGGTGGTGTTTGTGGCATCGAAGACCTTTTTTTTAACAACAGAATCATTCTTGTTAAATCTGCGTCTCATGACCGACACATGACTGTCAATCACTCGCGACATACCGCGACCTGACCGCCTTCCTCCGTGAGGTACTGTCGGACATCGTTGAGCGCCGCTGAGGCACACTGTCTGTGGAGAGATGACTTTAATGATGTTTTCTTCTTGTGTATTTGTAATGTTGTCGAGTACCTTCTGATCTTCAATCCTTCTTCATTGTCTGGACGGAAGAACTCAAAGGACTTGTAGATCTTCACAAACTCTCGCCTGTACTGCCCGACGTTGAACTCTGCACGAGAAAGAATTCCAGGGTCAAGGATTGTTGTGTCTCCGTGGGAAGATAAAGCGCGACAAACCTCTGGTGGGAACTCCGATCCAGTTGAGGTAGCGGGTCAACTTTTTGGAGATGTAAGTCTTCCCTCTGGCCGGGAGGCCCACGGTCACGATCAGGGTCGGACAGTTGGTCATACACACTGCGACGAGAGGTCAGATTTGTGTTAGAACTCACAACACAACATGTGAAACACAAAAGGGTCTGAGATAGTGTTGGTACAGACGACTGGGTCAGAGTTTACAACCTTTTCACTTCAAGCATGAATTCTCTGGGGAACATAAAAACTAGCGTCGCACAAAAACATTGACACATGATATTACTTAATATTATTTACGCAAGAAAGTGGCTTATGATTACAATTTTTATTTATGACTGAGGATGAGAGGATACAGTGAGTCAACACCACAGTCCAGTACTGGACAATACTACACATATATACTTGTTACTACACTATCACAACACCACAGTCCAGTACTGGACAATACTACACATATATACTTGTTACTACACTATCACAACACCAGAGTCAAGTACTGGACAATACTACACATATATACTTGTTACTACACTATCACAACACCAGACTCAAGTACTGGACAATACTACACATATATACTTGTTACTACACTATCACAACACCAGAGTCAAGTACTGGACAATACTACACATATATACTTGTTACTACACTATCACAACACCAGACTCAAGTACTGGACAATACTACACATATATACTTGTTACTACACTATCACAACACCAGAGTCAAGTACTGGACAATACTACACATATATACTTGTTACTACTGTATCACAATATATCGTATCGTTGACACTGTATCATGATACAAATCGTATCAACTGATTCTTGTCAATACACACTCCTATACTATACACTTTTGGATGAATAGCATTTACATTTTTAACGTTTTCTTATGCGTAACGCGTATCTTTGCAGCTTGATAACTTTAGATACCATTTCCTCAAACTTAAGATAATATTTTAACATGAATATGCTGTAAATGTTCTCTTCAGGAAGAGAGTGTTTGGTAAAACCCTTCAGCTTTAAACAAATACTTTACGTAACAAGTGGAAACATAAATATGCGCATTATTTGAAGCTAGTTGAAGTAGCAACAGCGATGCTAACGCTCTGTAGCTCCTGTTGACGCCACGTCGTCATACCGACCCTTCCTGTGAGAAATGTGCTTCTCCGGGAGACCGTTTTTACACGGCATCCAGATCTTCTTCAGCGGGTTCTGCGTGAGTTCCCGCGGCTTCGACGGCGTCTTCGCCTCCATGCCGAGCGGAGGAGGACGGCTGGCGGCGCAGCTGAGCCTCGCCGGGATGATGCTGAAGGTGACCGGTGTCTAGAGGCTGAGTCACGTGGTCGCTCACGCGGGACACAAACTGACCGTAAACACCGCTGTAGGCGCGCAGCGGAATTGTTTTGAGGCATGCGCAGCCAGAAAAGACAATCGATTATTTTCAAACGTTCAACTTAAAATACTGAATTATTGTTCATAAATATTTAGTAAATATAAAAATAAATTAAAAAAAAGTTATAAACAAAAATAAATAACACGAAACATATTTTCGAATTTTTCGAGCTTTTATATCAAATGTTTTCTTGAAATGTCAAACATTTGACCTAAAGGTCAAAGTTACTCTCATAACCAGTGTCAGTCTGAGAATATTATTAGATTATTTAGACACTATGCGTCAAACCCGAGGCCAAATCCAGACCCACCATTTTTATGTAGATTGAAAAATATTTAATAATATTTTGTTGGTCAAAACGATAATTGAAATGTAAAATAAAGTGTATTAAAAGAAGATCTCAAGTGTGTATTTATTCAAGCTTTTCCCATCAAAGTAAGTTAAGATCGTACTTAAACTTCACTTTTAAAACCCTATTGTAGTCAGACTGTAGACGAACCACAGAAATGCTTTATGCTAAAATCAAGTAATAAAAATCAAGATTGAAATTATTTTCTCTATATTTTCTTTTAAATGAGGGTAAAATACCTATTTTAATGCGCAGAAAATGTGTTTGTTCTCTAGTCTTTTAGACATAACCAGGATAACAAACTATGTCTTTATCATCATTTAAATGCAGCAAAAACTAACAGTAAACTTCATAAAGACACATTTTTAATACAGACTTTATTAGTATGTTGTTGGTACCATTACTTCTTATCTGTGTAGTGATTATTCTGATGCAAATATAAATACCCGGTCATAAAATATGTATCTATTAAAAATTTACCTTTTATATTTAAACAATCAATCAACCACTAGAGAGATAACTTTTAACTTTTAATTATTTATAAAGTTAGAATGAACTGAAAGGTTTGATTTGTTGTGATTCATTAAAACAATTTCCCGAAGGAGACCTCCTGAGGGATCAATAAAGTTTTACCTTACCTTACCTTACCTTACAATATTCATTGTGTAAAAAAACACAACAAAAAACTATTAAAATAATATTTATACATTTATTCATTCATTTATTATTCCACTCTTTACATGTTATTTTATGTTTCCATCACAAAAAATTTAAATAAAAGTTTTTTGATTCTACAACATTTGGAAGGATTAGACGTGATCCTGCAGTACCTCTTCCATCCACTTGAGGTCACGATAAACACACGTCAACTCCGAGCACGTGAAAGATGACGTCACTTCTCAAAAAGACAAAAGATAAAATACTTCTTTGTATCTCACTGAGCATCTCAGAGGTTTGTATCATTTCATCTTTATTTCTTTTCATCTTTTAAATCGCAATAATGCTCACATATGTATTACAATAATTTAACAACACGAGCGACACAAGAACCGAAGTTTGGACTCAAAGAGACCAGAACGAGGATGAAACAAGTATATTTAAACAATACTTCTTCCGGCTTCCTTTTCAAAAACTGCATCTGATTTAAAAACCGCTACTAATTAAACACGTTCAGTTTCGTCCTGTCTGTCACTCAACGCTCGAGGCTGTTCTGAGCAACACTGACGTTTTATTTACCAGGAAGTTTTGATGCAACGAGTCATGAATCACGTAATTCACTGTACTTTACACCTGGTTTACTGTGGACTGAGGACGAGAGGATACAGTGAGTCCAGCAGCTTTTAAAGCTGATGTTTGGACATATTTTGGTTTGAAAACAAATGAAAGTAGTAACGACTTCGTCAAGAGTCATGTGGTCTGTAAATACTACAACACCAGAGTCAAGTACTAGACAATAACACACATATATATATACTTGTTACTACACTCTCACAACACCAGAGTCAAGTAAGTAAGTAAGTCATTTTTATTTGTATAGCGCTTTTCAGACCAGGGTCTGGACAATACTACACATATATACCTTTTACTACACTATCACAACACCAGAGTCAAGTACTGGACAATACTACACATATATACCTTTTACTACACTATCACAACACCAGAGTCAAGTACTGGACAATACTACACATATATACTTGTTACTACACTATCACAACACCAGAGTCAAGTACTGGACAATACTAAACATATATCCTTGTTACTACTCTATCACAACACCAGAGTCAAGTACTGGACAATACTACACATATATACTTGTTAGTACACTATCACAACACCAGAGTCAAGTACTGGACAATACTACACATATATACTTGTTACTACACTATCACAACACCAGAGTCAAGTACTGGACAATACTAAACATATATCCTTGTTACTACTCTATCACAACACCAGAGTCAAGTACTGGACAATACTACACATATATACTTGTTACTACACTATCTCAACACCAGAGTCAAGTACTGGACAATACTACACATATATACTTGTTACTACACTATCACAACACCAGAGTCAAGTACTGGACAATACTACACATATATACTTGTTACTACACTATCACAACACCAGAGTCAAGTACTGGACAATACTACACATATATACTTGTTACTACACTATCACAACACCAGAGTCAAGTACTGGACAATACTACACATATATACTTGTTACTACACTATCACAACACTAGAGTCAAGTACTGGACAATACTACACATATATACTTGTTACTACACTATCACAACACTAGAGTCTAGTACTGGACAATACTACACATATATACTTGTTACTACACTATCACAACACCAGAGTCAAGTACTGGACAATACTACACATACATACTTGTTACTACACTATCACAACACTAGAGTCAAGTGCTGGACAATACTACACATATATACTTGTTACTACACTATCACAACACCAGAGTCAAGTGCTGGACAATACTACACATATATACTTGTTACTACACTATCACAACACCAGAGTCAAGTGCTGGACAATACTACTACTAGGTGACACTATTGTCCTGCAACTACAAAGACAGTCACTGATGACGTTGTGTTGAGTTCAGTCACTACTGTCTATCCTCAGATACGCCACAGTTCATTGTTTCTCGGTGTTATGTGTGTAATTAACGTGTGTTTAGCTAATGTTGTTAGCATTGATCTCCAACACATTACAAAAGTAAGTGGTTTCTTCTCCGTGAACATCTTCCTCCTGCTTTACGTTCAGAACCAGCATTAACTAGTTTAACTCACGCAGATATGGGTCGACCTGGTTTATCTTCCGATGGACAATCAATGGTTCTCACGTGAAAAAGGATGAAACAAACACATTCTTAGAGCTGACCTTTGACCTACATCTGAGTCACTTTTCTAATGAGCTCTGGATCTTCTGGTCCAACAAAAGAATCCATGTCAGGATCTGGATCTCCACGAATACATGACACACTGACTCTCGACACTCGCGGCCTGGAGAGAACATTCCTGCAGATCCTCGTGCGACAAGAAGAAGAAACACAAACACAAGGTGCAGACGACACTTAGAAGAATAATAATAGATCATAATAATAGATAATAACAGATAATAATAGATAAGAGAGAAGAATAGAGTCGGCGGCGACACAACAGGAGCAGCCAGACGTGAATGTGATCTAAAATAAGCTCGTTGTTATTTAGGTGAAAGGTCTCGCTGACTCTGTTGTTTACGTCCTCACACACACATGCTGACACACACACAGATGCTGACGCACACACAGATGCTGACGCACACACACAGACACACACTCACACACACAGGTGGATCTTACCTGTCTGGTTCTGTCTGCCTCTGCTGGAGCCTCTCATCTCAGACTCTGAAGCTTCTCATCCACGACTGAGGGACTGAAGACCTGCAGCAGCAGAGAGTCATAGCTGGACTCAAGCTACCTGCCCCCCCCACACTCTACACCACACCCACCTGCCCCCCCACACTCTACACCACACCCACCTGCCCCCCCCACACTCTACACCACACCCACCTGCCCCCCCCACACTCTACACCACACCCACCTGCCCCCCCACACTCTACACCACACCCACCTGCCCCCCCCACACTCTACACCACACCTGCCCCCCCCCACACTCTACACCACACCCACCTGCCCCCCCCCACACTCTACACCACACCCACCTGCCCCCCCCCACACTCTACACCACACCTGCCCCCCCCACACTCTACACCACACCTGCCCCCCCCACACTCTACACCACACCTGCCCCCCCCACACTCTACACCACACCTGCCCCCCCCACACCTTTTACTTCAAATTAAAACATACAAAAATTGTCACAAGACTCACATGTTTCTGATGTATATCAAGTATTTCTTAGTTTAATCATTTATTTGTAGTTTCTTATCTAAACTCTTATTTTTACTTCAGTATTTCGATGATTGTTTTCAATATATTCCAGTTTATTGATGATAAAACTCACACAAATATATATTTAGCTTCGGATCTTAAAGTCGTTCTTTCCTGACGACAAGTTTTCAAGCTTCAGTCGAACCTGTGCGACGAGTTTTAGGAACTTTTGAAATGTTTTGATTGAGATCATGTTTGTGTTTCTCCAGACGAGAGAATATAAACAGATCTTTAGCAAACAAACACTAAATCATTATAAAAAAACTGATGAAACGACACTAAACAAAATTAAATAGTTACAGAGATTTGTTTCTTTATTATTCCATCAAAGTTCATTTCATTAAATAACGTTTTCTTCAATAAAAAAGATTCTTTAATTAAATATTTCAATAAAAAAAAGTTTCTTCAATAAAATAAAGTTTCTTCAATAAAATAAAGTAGCTTAATAAAGGTTTTTAAAAAAACTGATTTACTTAGAAGAAAATATATTTTTTAATTTAAAACGTTTCTTCATTTAAAAATAAAAAATAAATGTTCCTTTAGTAAAAATTACTATTACAATTATTGCTTTAATTAAAAGAAAAAGAAAAATGCTTAAATAAAAAAAAAGTTTCAATAAATGTTTTTTTTTTATGAACAAAGAAACTTTTTTAAACGTCAAACTAAAGATCAAATCATCAACTAGAAACAAAATTCTATATAATTGATTTATTTTAAATTTCCGTCGAGATATGAAATCAAAACTCAAACATGTGAGACGAGACTCTTGAATAATCAGGAAATAAAAGCGATTTTTGCAACAACGTGCAACGGTTTCCTCGTCAAACAACGTTATCCAGAGTTTAGGCCAGACACAAAGAAAGGTCAAAGGTCAGAGAAAAGTGGCAGCTGTGTGTGTCTAATCTGGTCGACACGTCTCATGCAACACAAACACCGCACACGTCTGTGGACACAACACAACCCGTGACCTTTGTCCGTCTCACACCTGACGGAGGTGAAGAGAGAGAGAGAGAGAGAGAGAGATGAAGAGAGAGAGAGAAATGAAGAGAGAGAGAGAGAGAGAGAGAGAGAGATGAAGAGAGAGAGAGAGAAATGAAGAGAGAGAGAAGAGTGAGAGAAGCGAAGGATCTTCCTGAAGGACGACATGGAAACTCACCCGTGACCGTGTCCCGCACAAACACGCGGCGTCACATTCCAGAACATGGAGGCGATGGTCACGCTTCGACCTCTTGACCAGAGCTGGCGTCACATTTATACACTTGAAATACACCTGATGCTGTTGATGACATGTTTTTAAATCTTATACCATGTCATCATTTCAAGAGTAGCAGGCGTGGAGCTGTCAATCAGAGGCCAGGTGTCAATCAGAGGCCTGGTGTCAATCAGAGGTCAGCTGTCAATCAGAGGTCCGGTGTCAATCAGAGGTCAGATGTCAATCAGAGGTCAGGTGTCAATCAGAGGTCAGATGTCAATCAGAGATCAGGTGTCAATCAGAGGCCAGGTGTCAATCAGAGGTCAGGTGTCAATCAGATGCCAGGTGTCAATCAGAGGTCAGGTGTCAATCAGAGGTCAGCTGTCAATCAGAGGCCAGGTGTCAATCAGAGGCCAGGTGTCAATCAGAGGTCAGCTGTCAATCAGAGGCCAGGTGTCAATCAGAGGCCAGGTGTCAATCAGAGGTCAGGTGTCAATCAGATGCCAGGTGTCAATCAGAGGCCAGGTGTCAATCAGAGGTCAGCTGTCAATCAGAGGCCAGGTGTCAATCAGAGGCCAGGTGTCAATCAGAGGTCAGCTGTCAATCAGAGGCCAGGTGTCAATCAGAGGCCAGGTGTCAATCAGAGGCAAGGTGTCAATCAGAGGTCAGGTGTCAATCAGAGGCCAGGTGTCAATCAGAGGTCAGCTGTCAATCAGAGGCCAGGTGTCAATCAGAGGCCAGGTGTCAATCAGAGGCCAGGTGTCAATCAGAGGTCAGGTGTCAATCAGAGGCCAGGTGTCAATCAGAGGTCCGGTGTCAATCAGAGGTCAGGTGTCAATCAGAGGTCAGCTGTCAATCGGAGGTCAGGTGTCAATCAGAGGTCAGATGTCAATCAGAGATCAGGTGTCAATCAGAGGTCAGGTGTCAATCAGAGATCAGGTGTCAATCAGAGGTCTGGTGTCAATCAGAGGTTAGATGTCAATCAGAGGTCAGATGTCAATCAGAGGTCAGGTGTCAATCAGAGATCAGGTGTCAATCAGAGGTCAGGTGTCAATCAGAGGTCAGATGTCAATCAGAGGTCAGGTGTCAATCAGAGGTCAGATGTCAATCAGAGGTCAGATGTCAATCAGAGGTCAGGTGTCAATCAGAGGTCAGATGTCAATCAGAGGTCAGGTGTCAATCAGAGGTCAGGTGTCAATCAGAGGTCAGATGTCAATCAGAGGTCAGGTGTCAATCAGAGGTCAGATGTCAATCAGAGGTCAGATGTCAGTCAGAGGTCAGGTGTCAATCAGAGGTCAGATGTCAATCAGAGGTCAGGTGTCAATCAGAGGTCAGATGTCAATCAGAGGTCAGATGTCAGTCAGAGGTCAGATGTCAGTCAGAGGTCAGGTGTCAATCAGAGGTCAGGTGTCAATCAGAGGTCAGGTGTCAATCAGAGATCAGGTGTCAATCAGAGGTCAGGTGTCAATCAGAGGGCAGATGTCAAAACCTGTCACAGACAAATGATGGTTTCCTTGACAACCGTGTGAGGAATGTCCATTCAGTCACTAAATGTCGCTTTCGTGCAAAATATTTCGCTGTAAAACCTTCAAAGGAGTTAAATTTAACGACGTGTTTATTTGATCTTCATAGAGTGAAAAACAAGTGGCGTCAGGAGTGGGATGACGAGTCGTGACAGATGACGAGTCGTGACAGATGACGAGTCGTGACAGATGACGAGTCGTGACAGATGACGAGTCGTGACAGATGACGAGTCGTGACAGATGACGAGTCGTGACAGATGACGAGTCGTGACAGATGACGAGTCGTGACAGATGACGAGTCGTGACAGATGACGAGTCGTGACAGATGACGAGCGTCTGAATCACTTCACGTTTCATCAGAGAAACAAGTCGTTGATCCACAAATGTTGAAACTTTGAATTGATCAACTTTATTTTACCGATGTTTCAATATTGAATTTAAAAGTTGAAATAAAAAAACGATTGAATTTATGTTTTTCTGAATAATTGGAATTAAAATGTCAAACTCTATGATTGATTGTTGAAAATCAATCATTAAAAACACAAAACATATAAAAATGATTGAATTCAACAACAAAGAAACTTTGAAAATAGAAATGATGGAAATTTTATTATAAAAAATTAAATGTTTAAAAAAACGTGAAACTTTGAAAACGTACAATATTTAAAATTAAATTAAACAATTATTTTAAAATATAGAAATGATTAAATAAAAATAAAAAATCAATGCAAACTGAACAAAAAAATAAAAAATCAACATTTCAATAAAAAAAACAAGTTTCATTCATTCATTCATTTTTTACGCTTTATCCCTTATAGGGGTCGCGGGGTCACTGGAGTCTATCCCAGTTTCATAGGGCGAGAGGCAGGGGACACCCTGGACAGGAAGCCAGTCTGTCTCAGGACACACACAGACACACAACCATTCACACACACACTCATACCTACGGACAGTTTCCTCAAGTTCTCAATCAACCTCCGTTTGTTTTTGGACTGTGGGAGGAAACCGGAGTGTCCGGAGTAAACCCACGTAAACACGGAGAGAACATACTAACTACACACAGAAAGATCACAGGTTGGCCTGATATATATGTATATCAGTTAATAAGTATCAGTGTCATCAGAATATTGAGGAATTGAATTCAACATTCATAAATGTTGACACAGAAAAAGGTTGCTGGTTCAGTTCCAGGCCAACCTGTGTGTAGTTAGTATGTTCTCTCCGTGTTTACGTGGGTTTACTCCGGACACTCCGGTTTCCTATATATATATATATATATATATATATATATATATATATATATATATATATATGTATATATAATTATATATATATATATAATGTTATATATATGTATATATAACATTATATATATATATATATGTCATTAAATAAGTATCAGTGTCATATATATATATATTAGATATATTAGATTAGATATTAGATTAGTTCTATTAGAAAGTTGAGAACATTTTGAATCTCTGTTCATTGTGTGTTTACACAAATAAAAAGGTCACACGAGGAAACTTCTGACTGACTTTTAAAAGATAAAAAACATCTTAAAAATCATTTTCCGGTTCATTCTTTCGATACGTTTGATGGAAAAGAACGGATGACGTTGAGCAACATTCTTGTGAAAACCTTCAGTGATGAAGTCGTCGTTCAGGTCTGGACTCTATAGCTGCGCTGCTCTCAAGACTCTTGATAACAATCATAATAATCATAATAATCATAATACTTGGTTTTATATAGTTTTACAAAGACACAGAACAAGAAGGATACAGAGGGACAATACAGTACATACAATACACACATGTATACACACATGTATACACACACGTATACACACATGTATACACACATGTATACACACGTATACACACATGTATACACACATGTATACACACATGTATACACACATGTATACACACATGTATACACACATGTATACACACATGTATACACACATGTATACACACATGTATACACACACGTATACACACATGTATACACACATGTATACACACATGTATACACACATGTATACACACATGTATACACACATGTATACACACATGTATACACACATGTATACACACACGTATACACACATGTATACACACATGTATACACACATGTATACACACATGTATACACACATGTATACACATGTATACACACACGTATACACACATGTATACACACATGTATACACACACGTATACACACACGTATACACACATGTATACACACATGTATACACACATGTATACACATGTATACACACACGTATACACACATGTATACACACATGTATACACACATGTATACACACATGTATACACGTGTATACACACACGTATACACACATGTATACACACATGTATACACACATGTATACACACATGTATACACACATGTATACACACATGTATACACACATGTATACACACATGTATACACACATGTATACACACATGTATACACACATGTATACACACATGTATACACACATGTATATACATGTATACACACATGTATACACACATGTATACACACGTATACAGACAGATATGCAAAAAGAACAATACAAATAGAGATAAGAGGGCAGATTGCTCTTCAGCACTGAAGGTAAACATGGATGTGGGTCACGATCGACCCGTATTTCCAGACCTGGAGATGATGCTGTAAACACTGAGGACCACGTGATGGAAACGAGGGGAAAGTTCTTCACTCATGACTCGACATACTAGACCTTATCGAGTGAAGGTCGAGCGTCTCTTCATCACAGCTATATTGGTCCAATTGTATCACTGCCTGAGACACACACACACACACACACACTCACACACACCCTCACACACACACAACACTCACACACACACACACACGCACGCACACACACACACACACACGCACGCACACACACCCTCACACACACACACTCACACTCACACACCCTCACACATACACAACACTCACACACACACACACACACACACACACACACTCACACACACACACACACACACACACTCACACACACACACCCTCACACCCTCACACACACAACACTCACACACACACACACACACACTCACACACACACACACTCACACACACACACCCTCACACCCCCACACACACACACACTCACACACGTGTGAATACATGTCAGTGTCAAAGGTCGAATTTGTTTTCATTGAATAACAGAATAAACAAATAAACATCTTTAAAATCAACAATGTTTTTTTTTTAACACAGTTTTATATACTTATGCTAATGATTACATTTTGGAATCTGGGAAAATGAATTTAAGTACTTGACTCTGGTGTTGTGATAGTGTAGTAACAAGTATATATGTGTAGTATTGTCCAGTACTTGACTCTGGTGTTGTGATAGTGTAGTAACAAGTATATATGTGTAGTATTGTCCAGTACTTGACTCTGGTGTTGTGATAGTGTAGTAACAAGTATATATGTGTAGTATTGTCCAGTACTTGACTCTGGTGTTGTGATAGTGTAGTAACAAGTATATATGTGTAGTATTGTCCAGTACTTGACTCTGGTGTTGTGATAGTGTAGTAACAAGTATATATGTGTAGTATTGACCAGTACTTGACTCTGGTGTTGTGATAGTGTAGTAACAAGTATATATGTGTAGTATTGTCCAGTACTTGACTCTGGTGTTGTGATAGTGTAGTAACAAGTATATATGTGTAGTATTGTCCAGTACTTGCCTCTGGTGTTGTGATAGTGTAGTAACAAGTATATATGTGTAGTATTGTCCAGTACTTGACTCTGGTGTTGTGATAGTGTAGTAACAAGTATATATGTGTAGTATTGTCCAGTACTTGACTCTGGTGTTGTGATAGTGTAGTAAC
This sequence comes from Callionymus lyra, assembly GCF_982586985.1. NCBI lineage: Eukaryota > Metazoa > Chordata > Actinopteri > Syngnathiformes > Callionymidae > Callionymus > Callionymus lyra. The sequence continues at coordinate 1,581,449 of NC_141827.1, read as the reverse complement.
AAGTATATATGTGTAGTATTGTCCAGTACTTGACTCTAGTGTTGTGATAGTGTAGTAACAAGTATATATGTGTAGTATTGTCCAGTACTTGACTCTGGTGTTGTGATAGTGTAGTAACAAGTATATATGTGTAGTATTGTCCAGTACTTGACTTTGGTGTTGTGATAGTGTAGTAACAAGTATATATGTGTAGTATTGTCCAGTACTTGACTCTGGTGTTGTGATAGTGTAGTAACAAGTATATATGTGTAGTATTGTCCAGTACTTGACTCTGGTGTTGTGATAGTGTAGTAACAAGTATATATGTGTAGTATTGTCCTGTACTTGACTCTGGTGTTGTGATAGTGTAGTAACAAGTATATATGTGTAGTATTGTCCAGTACTTGACTCTGGTGTTGTGATAGTGTAGTAACAAGTATATATGTGTAGTATTGTCCTGTACTTGACTCTGGTGTTGTGATAGTGTAGTAACAAGTATATATGTATAGTATTGTCCAGTACTTTGTCCAGTACTTGACTCTGGTGTTGTGATAGTGTAGTAACAAGTATATATGTGTAGTATTGTCCAGTACTTGACTCTGGTGTTGTGATAGTGTAGTAACAAGTATATATGTGTAGTATCGTCCTGTACTTGACTCTGGTGTTGTGATAGTGTAGTAACAAGTATATATGTGTAGTATTGTCCTGTACTTGACTCTGGTGTTGTGATAGTGTAGTAACAAGTATATATGTGTAGTATTGTCCAGTACTTGACTCTGGTGTTGTGATAGTGTAGTAACAAGTATATATGTGTAGTATTGTCCTGTACTTGACTCTGGTGTTGTGATAGTGTAGTAACAAGTATATATGTGTAGTATTGTCCAGTACTTGACTCTGGTGTTGTAGTATTTTCAGACCACATGACTCTTGAAGTCGTAACTACTTTCATTTGTTTTCAAACCAAAATATGTCCAAATGTCAGCTTTAAAAGCTGCTGGATTCACTGTATCCTCTCATCCCCAGTCATCTCATTACATTCATCCTTTAGCTGCGGAGGGTGTAACGACTGCTTCCATCTAGTGGCAAAAAGTTTAATTGCAAAAAAAGAAAAAAACAACTCATGTTAATTAAAAATATAATAATGGATTATTATTTTACACACTTTATTGAACAAAAAAACATAAAACAAATATTGTACAAAAAATATTTTTGAATAAAAAGAACAAACTTTTATGCTTTTATTGTGTTTTTTTTAATGGATACACGGGTGTCAAATATTGAGTCAGTACATTGGAAAACAATATACCGACATCAACATTTTATATTTAATTTTAAAAGGCCTTGAATTCAGATGATTGTAAATAGAATATCAAACTCTATGTTTTAAATAAATACATTTATTTTGAAATTATTCACATCTTTTATTCATTTATTAAAAAACAGGTCAAAGCTGAAAAACATTTCCATGTACTTTGTACTTTGTTACAAAAGTTTCCTCCGGACGTGACTTCATGAGTTTCATCAACTTCTATCAACACACGTTTCTCAAGATCAAGTCCAGAAACTTTCCCAACAGTAGCTTTTGAAAGACGAGTTGCAGCTTCAGAACCAAAGTCACGCCGAGGTTTAGTTTCAGGACAAAGTTTGCCTCAGAAATCTTCAAAAAGGCAAAACACAAGATATTTGGAGACTTCAATGTTTTTGACTCGAACACATTATTAACAAACATTATTGAAGCACAAATGTTTAGTTTCACCTTCGACACTTGACTCTGCTGCAGGTCGTCATGTCACATGATTAACAGTCATGTGACATGATTAACAGTCATGTGACATTATTAACAGTCATGTCACATGATTAACAGTCATGTTACATGATTAACAGTCATGTTACATGATTAACAGTCATGTGACATTATTAACTGAGTCATGTGACATGATGACCAGAGTCATGTGACATTATTAACTGAGTCATGTGACATGATAACCAGAGTCATGTGACATGATGACCAGTCATGTGACATGATGACCAGTCATGTGACATGATGACCAGTCATGTGACATGATGACCAGTCATGTGACATGATGAACTGAGTCATGTCACATGATGAACAGTCATGTGACACGATGAACAGTCATGTTACATTATTAACTGAGTCATGTGACACGATGAACAGTCATGTGACACGATGAACAGTCATGTGACACGATGAACAGTCATGTGACATGATGACCAGTCATGTGACACAATGACCAGTCATGTGACATGATGACCAGTCATGTGACATGATGACCAGTCATGTGACATGATGAACTGAGTCATGTCACATGATGAACAGTCATGTGACACGATGAACAGTCATGTTACATTATTAACTGAGTCATGTGACACGATGAACAGTCATGTGACACGATGAACAGTCATGTGACACGATGAACAGTCATGTGACATGATGACCAGTCATGTGACACAATGACCAGTCATGTGACATGATGACCAGTCATGTGACACAATGACCAGTCATGTGACACGATGACCAGTCATGTGACATGATGACCAGTCACGTGACTCAAGTCATGACATATATTCCCTGTCACTGGGCCTGACACACTGAGGAGACGCCCTTCGCTCCCGCAGCAGCTTTCTTGCGCCTCTTGTTCAGCAGAGGGTTGCTGGACGTGTCCAAGTCCTTGATCTTCACCTGGTCGTAGTCGACACGCATGGTGGCCAACGCACTGGTCATCTCGTCCTGAGTCCAGACGACAACATTTTAGATGATTCCCAGCTTCAGTCTGAGTCAAGTGTATTGTTGTAGAAATATTAAGAATTATTAATAATATTAAATATATTTTTGTTTAATATTTTTAACAATACTATTTTGTTTGATTTATTATGATACATAATTCCTTTTTATTATTACGTATATTACTGTTTTTGTTATTATTGTTTTTAATATGTGTTGAAATATGTTTATGTACTGCTTAAACAACTCAAATGTCCCCAATGTGTGAAGAATAAAATTGATTATAATATAATATATAATATATAGAATAGAAAAATATCCATCAATCAATCAAACATGTGTTACTGACAAGATGTTAAAAGTGTTTGGAGAAGATATTTTATAGCACTTGAGTTGATATGTGGAAGAACATCGAAATAAAACTAATTTTTAATGCATTATTGCATTGTTTGTATATATTAGTTTCATTAAAAATGATTAATCAGGAAAATCATGCAATTAATCAAAATTTAAAAAAGTAAATCGTTGCCCATCAGGATATTTTAATTTCGTTTTTCAAGTGGGTCTTTAATTCAATAAAATGGTCACATAGTGTTGTACAAACAAACATTTGTGTATCTTTGTGAGTATGTTTACATGTGTATTATACCAAGATCTGTCTATGAACTTTTACTGCCAATTTTGTAAACAAAAACACAATATTTAAATAATTAAATAATATCAATAAGATCAAATTAGATTAATAAAACAAAATAAAACAATTTCAAATAAACAAGAGGCATTACAATAAAGTGACATATAAATAAAAATATGATAAGTAATTATTTCACGAGTGTTATGCTTAACGAAAGATATACATAAAAAACATGCGAATAAACTCTACATAACAGGCTTAATATTTAAAATATAATGGCCAGGATTTAACTCTATCAACCGTCGTTTCATGAAGTGAAGAGAGCCTCCAGCCACCAGGTGGCAGTGTGAGGATCTCAGGCGCACAGAGGTGATCGAGGAAGAAGGTATTGACAGGTTAGTATCAAAGTTTTCTTCAAACTTGATAAATAGTTGAAAAATGATACATTTTCTTTTTGTTCATGAGTCTATTTGTGTCTTTGTGTACTCAACAACATTCTTATCAGATTTTTAAACGTGTTTTTATTGTAAAAAAAGTTACATTATATTTATTTGACTTGAATAATTGGATCTGTTATTGAGTATAATCGAGTGTGTTTGACTGACAGTTGCTTTAAATCAAGAGAAGACGTGGTTTGATAAAGTCATTGAATTATTATTTATATAACGAAGTAGTAGAACAAGTAGAATTAGTAGTAGAAGTATAATCATTAAAAGCAGTCGTACAATGAGTACTAGAAGCAGAAGTAGAATTAGTACTAGAAGTAGTGGTAGAAGTATTAGTAGAAATATAATTATTAAAAGCAGTCGTAGAATTAGTACTAGAAGTAGAAGTAGTAGTAATATTAGTAGTACAAGAAGTAGTGGTAGAAGTATTATTAGTAGTAGTGGGTAGATAAGTGTGTTTTTAAAGTAGAATGAAGTTTCTAGGTGTGAGTCGATGAAAGTACCTAAAGGTCAAAGAGTTTTATCGTTCAAGTGAATGGAGAAAAAAAGTGTAGAAAAAGAGGAATAGAAGAAAGAGTTGAAGAGATAAAAGAAAGATAGAACATAGCTCCCATTTTAGAAACCAACCGAATTAATAAAAATATGTGTATGTTCATTTCTTATCTTAAATATAAATACTTTAAATAGTTAACAGCCAGTAACGAGGAAGAGAGAAGTTCCAAGAAAAAGTACAAAAATAGAAACTAGATTAAGAACTTGTGTGAATCAAAATAACCTGAGTTAAGAGAAGTAAGTTATTTATATTTATAGAGCGCTTTTCGTAAGAGAAGAATGAAGTATTTATTCTTGAATTACTCTTTTTTTCTTTAAACCTGCTTCACTTTATCAAAACCAGCTCAAGATGTTTGTGTTTATCTTTCTGTTTGCCTTCGTCACTCCATCTGTTAAAGCTCAGAACATATCAAAAGCAATAAATGGATCTGACACATCATCGCCATGGTAACCAGTCGTGATGTGAGTCTGAAGAATCAGTGTTTATGTAATTCTTAGAGGTTTTTTAAGTAAAAAAAAGGTTGTGTTTCTGCTTTTTTAAATGTCGCAAACGTTACACAAGTACAGCTTTTGTGTTGCTGAACAGAACAGTGTGTCTTATCGACGTGTGTGTGTGTCTGTGACGAAATGCATTTCTTAGTCAACGAGGAGGAAACACTTGATTATTTAAAGTCAAAGATTAACTTTCCTGGCTTCCTAGACCATTATCAGTGCTGCCCCCTGGTGGCCATTTATGATGACTTCTCAATAAAATCATTTGTTTAAAAGAAAATTAAATAAATGTTGTTGGTTTTGGTTTAATTTTTAAAACATGTAAGCATTTAATTCATAAGAATACTGTTGTAGTTGTCAAAATAACTCTTATTATCCTAAATTAAATGTCGAATTATCTTTCTTAAATTACCGAGTATCTCTTATTGAATAATTAAATTGCTTAAATTCTTTTATACATTTCTGGTGAGCGATCACAACAAAACAAACTTATTTCTAATGATGGAATCTAAGAAGTCCAACTCAAGTGTTCAGTGGGTGTAACACCCAGTGTTACCCGCTAGAGGGCGGTGTCGCTGTGCGCCGTACCTTCACGTCGTCCCACAGCTCTCGCTCCTCCGTCAGGACCCTGCTGGTGTGCAGGGGGGTGCAGGGCACGACCGTGGACTGCTGTGGAGACGAACACGCGTCAACAGGCGTCAACACTCAGGATCAGGAGAACTCACGCTGATCCAGGGATGCTTCATGAACTGAGCGATGGTCATCCTCTCGTTGGGGTCCGTCTTCAGCAGCTGGTGGATCAGGTCTTTACCTGGAGGGTCAGAGCAGTCGACGTCCGTGGATGGATTCGTCTCCACGCTTTCGTGCCTCACCTTCCTGAGAGACGTCGGCCCACTCCGGGTCGGGGAATTCGTACTGACCCATCCTGATCCTCCTCTTCATGCCCGGAGAGATGGCCTGGCCCGTTTTGGAGTAGAACGGGGGGTACCCACAGAGTCTGGAGCAGGAGGATTCATCAATACTAATAATCTCACACACACTAGGACCTGTCAACACTCGTGATACAACGATCAGTTAATTCTAGCTCTTAGACGTGTTCAGAAGAACCGTTTGATACGTGTCACGATAGTGTCGACAAATGTGATCCTGAAGTAAAAAACATATATTGAGTTCATTCTTTCACTGGAGCTGCACGATATTGGAAATAAGCGCGATATTAGATATTGTTGTCTTGAATTGCGATTTTGATATTAATGCGATATTTTTTCTTTCACCTAAAAATCTTGCCGCAAGTGCAGGAGCGAGTGCTGTAGTGAAGGTCCGGGGGTTTAATGAAGGAAAACGATGATATTTCCCTTTCGTTTATTTCAACACTTCTGTGTCGACATGATGGTATAAAAATATCTCTTCTAACGCTCAGTCTCGCGGGACTTGCATCGGTTTCCTGTGAAACTGAGCGACATCAGAGAGGAGCCGCCGGCGCGTCGTGATGTCACCAAATCAATAATAAATCCTTGTACACGCACACATAACACTTTATAAATGATGCTAACAACTTAGCTCGTTAGCATACGGTGAAGACGCACACATAACACTTTATAAATGATGCTAACAACTTAGCTCGTTAGCATACGGTGAAGACGCACACATAACACTTTATAAATGACGCTAACAACTTAGCTCGTTAGCATACGGTGAAGACGCACACATAACACTTTATAAATGACGCTAACAACTTAGCTCGTTAGCATACAGTGAAGACGCACACATAACACTTTATAAATGACGCTAACAACTTAGCTCGTTAGCATACGGTGAAGACGCACACATAACACTTTATAAATGACGCTAACAACTTAGCTCGTTAGCATACGGTGAAGACGGACAGGTTTGTTTGGAAGTTCACGATCTTCTAAGAAAACAACTGAGACGAGATGAAAAGTTCGTACAATATGTTGCTTTAACAAAGGAGGTTGAAAGAGACGAGTGACTCGATCACTAGTGTTTGACTAGATCATAAGTTAGTATTACTTCACTGGATCACTAGTGTTTGACTAGATCACAAGTTAGTATTACTTCACTGGATCACTAGTGTTTGACTAGATCATAAGTTAGTATTACTTCACTGGATCACTAGTGTTTGACTAGATCATAAGTTAGTATTACTTCACTGGATCACTAGTGTTTGACTAGATCATAAGTTAGTATTACTTCACTGGATCACTAGTGTTTGACTAGATCATAAGTTAGTATTACTTCACTGGATCACTAGTGTTTGACTAGATCATAAGTTAGTATTACTTCACTGGATCACTAGTGTTTGACTAGATCACAAGTTAGTATTACTTCACTGGATCACTAGTGTTTGACTAGATCACAAGTTAGTATTACTTCACTGGATCACTAGTGTTTGACTAGATCATAAGTTAGTATTACTTCACTGGATCACTAGTGTTTGACTAGATCATAAGTTAGTATTACTTCACTGGATCACTAGTGTTTGACTAGATCACAAGTTAGTATTACTTCACTGGATCACTAGTGTTTGACTAGATCACAAGTTAGTATTACTTCACTGGATCACTAGTGTTTGACTAGATCACAAGTTAGTATTACTTCACTGGATCACTAGTGTTTGACTAGATCATAAGTTAGTATTACTTCACTGGATCACTAGTGTTTGACTAGATCATAAGTTAGTATTACTTCACTGGATCACTAGTGTTTGACTAGATCACAAGTTAGTATTACTTCACTGGATCACTAGTGTTTGACTAGATCATAAGTTAGTATTACTTCACTGGATCACTAGTGTTTGACTAGATCATAAGTTAGTATTACTTCACTGGATCATTAGTGTTTGACTAGATCATAAGTTAGTATTACTTCACTGGATCACTAGTGTTTGACTAGATCATAAGTTAGTATTACTTCACTGGATCACTAGTGTTTGACTAGATCATAAGTTAGTATTACTTCACTGGATCACTAGTGTTTGACTAGATCATAAGTTAGTATTACTTCACTGGATCACTAGTGTTTGACTAGATCATAAGTTAGTATTACTTCACTGGATCACTAGTGTTTGACTAGATCATAAGTTAGTATTACTTCACTGGATCACTAGTGTTTGACTAGATCATAAGTTAGTATTACTTCACTGGATCACTAGTGTTTGACTAGATCATAAGTTAGTATTACTTCACTGGATCACTAGTGTTTGACTAGATCATAAGTTAGTATTACTTCACTGGATCATTAGTGTTTGACTAGATCATAAGTTAGTATTACTTCACTGGATCACTAGTGTTTGACTAGATCATAAGTTAGTATTACTTCACTGGATCACTAGTGTTTGACTAGATCATAAGTTAGTATTACTTCACTGGATCACTAGTGTTTGACTAGATCATAAGTTAGTATTACTTCACTGGATCACTAGTGTTTGACTAGATCATAAGTTAGTATTACTTCACTGGATATACTGAGCCAAGAGGCGTCGCCATAGCAACCGAGCCTAACACAGTTCACAGACAGACGAAGACGTAAACAACAACAACATAGAAGTACAAATTGACAACTTTACAGAATGTGACACTGATTGGTCGAAGTTCGCATTTAAGTAATGCTTGATTTATACAAATTGCACATGTTTTCGATGCATATCGCACGTGACAATAGCGCGATATCAATATGTTTTCGATGTATCGTGCAGTCCTAGTTTAATTGCACGAAAACTTACGAAAACTTAATTAATAAACACACAATGTTGTCAACACTATATTTGAATTCAACAATTAAATATATTTACTGTTGAGTTTTGATACGGTATCATATCATCATATCGTATCATCGGTCACCATCAATAAAGTTTTACCTTACCTTACCTTACCTTACCTTATCACCAAGAAAACACTGTCTAATGTCTAAGTGTATAGTAGTTTCTAACACTTCTCTACTAGCGTTGCTTCAGGCCTGCGAGGCCCCCTTGCTTTCTGGGACCAAATATTCAATATTGAGTCACAGACACTGAGAAATGACTCTTGAACAAACACACCTTTAGACTCGTTCATTTCTCCTTTTCATTTAACTTCATACAAGTTCTAGTATAAGTCGACTTTATTTGTGAATCCATGAATCCACAAAAAAGAAAAACTACTACGTACAGAAGATTTGTCGCAAAACCTTGAGGTGTTTTGTGGTCGAGAGTTATTTACACACTTAATGACTTAAATACATATTTTGAATTCTCCAAAAAAAAACACTTAATCAAGCCTCTTGAAGAACAAATCTGTGTTTATAAACAATATTATTTATCTCGTTAATCCATAGCATTTAACAACCAAATGATCAATAAAAAAACACCTCAACAACATCTTTGTCAGTAATACTTGTGTTTAAATATCCAGGTTTATAATAAAATACAGTCAAATATCTCTCTTCTAGTGACCATTTTAACTAAAGTAGTACATTCTTTGGCATAAACTTATACGACGCCAGTAAACGTCTCTGACAGACTTTGAAACACAGCTGTGAGTGAACACGAGTGTTGACTTGAAGGTAAATACAATCACGGCCGACGAGCGACTGGTGGTTAAGATGTTCACGCGATCAAATACATTCTTATGTATCTCCATGTTCAGGCAAAATGAACCAGAAATACAGTTTAACCAGTTAAAGATCCGTTAAGATTGACGAATAACAAACTAAATGTTTTTAAAAGATAACAAACACATCATTTATATACGAGTCTCTTCTTTTAGAGACGTTTTCCTGATGTGTGAGAAAGTTTGTGTTGTAGGATTATTTATGTCATAAAAAATCAACTTATAAACATGTTATTTAATGCCACGAGGTCAGACCTCATACTCACAGAATGTACATGATGACGCCCAGAGACCACATGTCACAGGACTTGTCGTACTTCTCCGGACCTAAAACTTCCGGAGCTTCGCACAGAAGAAGAAGAGGCGAGTGAGAGGTTAAAGGTCAGGACGCTGGACACCGACGTACCGACGTAATAAGGCGTGAAACAGGGCGTCTGGAGCGGGTTGTGCGTCGTGGTCTCTTTGGCGAAGCCGAAGTCTGTGAGCTTGAGGACGGCGTGACGCTGCTGCGTCGTGTACAGCAGGTTCTCTGGCTTCAGGAATCAAACCGTCAACCACCAGAGTCAGCGCGACGGCGTCGACTCACCTTGATGTCTCGATGTGCGATGTTGAGGTGGTGAAGATACTCTGTGGCCGTGCCGATGTCTCGCATGATCTCTGACGCCTCTGGGATGAAGAGGAAACAAAGTGTCTCTTGAACCTGATTCACAAGTTGAATTATTATTGTTTCTTCTCACCTTTCTCAGTGAAGGCCTGGTCGCCTCGAGCCTGGATCCGACTGAACAGTTCTCCGCCCTCCATGCTGCAATCATTGTTACTGTAGTCATTCTTTTTATTATTGTTACTATTATTGTTATTTCTATCATTATTTTTGTTACTTTTATTATAATGAACATTTTTACTATTATTATTAATGTTATTTTTCTTATTAGTATAACCTATATTATTGTTATTGTTACTTACCATCATTGTTATTTTAATCATTATTATTGTTGTAACCATTATATGATTGTTATTTTAATTATTATTGTTAGTGTTTTATATATTGTTACCTTTATTATTAGCATTACTTATATTATTGTTGTTGTTACTAATATTACGATTTTTTATTTATATTTATTATATTATTATCGTTAGTTTTATTATTGTGATTATTATTTTATTTGTATTTATATTATTATAACAATTACTATTATCATTATTGTTACTTTTATTATATTATAATTATTATTATTGTTAGTAATATATATGTATATGTATTGTTACTTTAGTATTACTTATATTATTATTACCGTTGTTGTTACTATCATTCTATTATTATTGTAACAATTATTATTATAACTTGTATTATTATAATTATTATTATTATTATTTTTTCTCTACTTCTTCTTATTGCTGTTGTTGTTACTATTATAATTCATAATAATCATTTGCTTTTATTATTACTTAATACTTTAATTATTATTTGTTCAATTAAAGGAAAAAAATGTTGCTTAAAAAATATGATGAAAAATATTTTGTAAATTATTTTCTACAAAATGTCAAAGTGAAAATCCAACTTCTGATGCTTATTTTTCTCAGGTTTAGATCTTGAACTATAGTCAACATTTATGGTCTTTTCTGTTTTTAATGACTTTCATTTAAATCTTAAGACCCTGAAGACGCTCGACTCATGTTTGTACATCTGTGTACTTCAACTAAAATACCTTTTACTGTTTATTTTACTGTTGAATTTTAAATGAATCGCGCCTCTTAAGAAAAAGAACGTCATGTGATCTTTTAGGTTCATTTCCACTGATGTTCTTTAATTCAAAGAAGATATTTCTGTTGTTTATTGAAATTGATTGATTGATTGATTGATTGATTTGAAGTTGAAACAGAGAAGCTTCGCTCTGAGTCTCTGGAGGACGTCAGAGCTGCTTGTATTCACCGTTGATGATAAGATGGTATATTATAACATATATTTATACACATGACATACATTACTCTCTCGAGTCGAGAGCTTTTCTCATCCTGTTCCATCAAGAGAGTATTTATGTGTTTCTGTCCGAGTGTGAGTTCTGACGACTGACGTGTGTTTCTGTTGGACGTCGAACCGACAAACATCTCAAACAGGAAACACACCAAAGAGCAGTTTTTGTGTTTATTTAATCATGTTTTTTTTACTTAAGTTTTCCAGTGAAGAGAGAAGTTAAAACAAAGTTTACTTTAATGACATCTATTCAGTTTGAAAGTCAAATTCTATTATAATATCAAAGATGTTCTCACGTCCAGGAACATATTTTCTCACGGATGGAATCTCTTTATCTCGTTATCAGTTCAGACGTCTTTATCTCGTCACGTTGTTGACCTTTAACCCGTCTATGAATGTGGTTCGTGTCTCATCTTCTCACACATTCTCCGACAACTCTTTACCGTCAGTCGCTGCATGTGATTTGTTACATTTTAAAGATAAACCTTGAATTAACTACTAACTTACTAATGTTGACACGTGGTTGGTTTTGTTGTCATGTTTCAAAGAAATATTTTCAATGATTATCTTTTGATCTTGAAGCTAGTTTACAACTTTGACTAATAACCCTGGTGTGATTTTTGGCCGTGGGAGGAATCCAGATCACAGAGTTGAACCTTTTTTAACTAGACTTGTATCTTATCTACTCCCATTAACATGTATTACTTCATCACATGTATTACTTTTATCATAGTTGAACTTCCAGGTCCTTCCATGGTTTCAATCCACAATAAAGTTATTTAAGTATTGAACCACCTTTCTGACACTCACTGTTATTTAATCAAGTACAAGTTCTAGTGTTATACTCTGAATTCCCCCCAAAAAACACTACAATGGAGTTTTTTGGAAGGTTTTTAGGTTCAAGTGTATTTTAAAACCTGCTGAACTCAGTGAAATTCATATTTTAAATGGTTTAAGAGACACTTCATCAGGCCTCAGTTGTGTTTGAATGAATTAAATGATTGATTTCAAACTTTTTTCAAGCAAAAAATGTGTAAATTATTTGTAAATACAAATCAAAAAAACACTAATCAAACAAAGAAGCCGAATAAAACACATAACAAAACCCTCTAAAGTACTTTTTAGTTTTAAATGTCCCCCTTTGTCTAATACATCTTAGAAAACTACTGAGTACGTTCTTTGGAATATTCTCTCTTTTGGTCAATAATATAAGAATATAAATAATGCTTAGACAAAAATATACAATGAGTCGTGAAGCGTTGTTAGCTGCGCCGATGAGATATCAGGAGATTATATTAGAACGAAAGATAAATTAAAGTGTTTATCGTTGATACAATTGTCTGAGACGTGAAGATAAAGTTCACGTTACAAACTCAAATCTTGGGACATTTGAAAATAGTTGATATAAAAGAGGAATTAATGAATTCCTGCACTTCTTTGCTAGCTCGTTGTTAGCTTCAGGACAGCTAGTTCACCGACACGAGTTAACTTATGATTGGTTATAGATCGATAGATTTGTGTGAGATTTGAGAGAGTTCTCTTCGTACCACTCCATGACGATGAGCAGACATTTCTTCCCATGATGCACGTTCTCGTAGAGGCTGAGGATGCGAACGATGTACGGACCTCCAGACACGCGCCAGTGCAGCTCCACCTCACGCCGCGCCTTCGGACTGTCGTACAAGATCTGGAGACGCAGGGTTTTGTTAGTAATTATTATTTATTCACTGTGTTCAGCTGTTAACACGGGATGAGAAACAATAACTTCATTTACTAATGCTTGAGTTATTCATTGGTTTATGAATTTAAATACTTTCATCATTTTAAAGGTGAAATAACACAAAGTACATGTTTATTTTCTTAGTGATGCGTTTGTTCATTTTTATCTAATTTCTTTTTTTAATCAGATTTTACCTTTGAATTAAAAACTAAACAATTTTGCCGTTAAATGAAGGAAATGTTATTTTTTTTAAAATATGAACACATGATAAGTTAGACTTTACGTTACTTTAAAAATCCCCAAATGTCTGGTAACATTTTTTTAAATGATAAAAGAAATGATGCACATGTTTGTTTCCAGCGGTCGCAGTCGAAACTGTCAGATGTTCGTCCGCGGTTCATGTTCCTCTTTGGTCAACAAGTGTAAACGTAACCAGGACTCTGTGTCTCAAAGTTTCTCTTCATGGTGGAAAGTGAGAGAACTTTTCTAAATCAGCACGATGGGAGTTTTTCTGTGTAGAAAAATGCTTATTTTTAAATAGTTTTTTGTTTTCACTTTATAGTGAAGTGGATCTTTTCATTGAAATATTGATATCAGAAAATGATCTTAAGCCACGCCCACTCTGCTGTGATTGGTCGAACATGGAGGTTTGTCACAGCGTGTCATCAATCCCGGGAGTCTCCACCTCCAAGGGACTCGTTGTATAAACAAAGCGGGGGCTGATTACAGCTGGAGGAGGAGTGAAGCCATTATTACATCATCATGGACTCTCGTAACCTCTCGTTCGTCCAGATTTCAGAGCAACTTTATAAAGTAATAAAGTGTAAAACAAGGTCATGATGAGAAGTTACTGAACCTTCACTACATGAGAGTTGATCAGTAGTTAATCTTTAATCTGTAATATTGATATATATAATACTTAATAACTAAAACTTCCTGTTATGGAATCAAATTCATTTTTAAAATCTATTGATTGATTGATTTTGATGCTCTGAGGTTTAAGGAACCATGTTTTTAAATTCATCTTCAGTCATTTATGTTTACATTTGTATTGACGTAAAATAAATAAATATACCTTTTATTAAATAATATTGAAATGTTCAGTTCAGTTTATTTATGTGACGGTACATTCAGCAGAAGTGAAGTTTTTAGTGGCAGATAATGTCAGAAGTGTGTAGAAGTTGTGTGACGTTCTGCGTGTGTGTGTGAAAGTGTCACACACACGACAACAGCTGGTCCACAGGTTTATTCCTGGAGATGATGACGCGTCGACCAGAGTTAGCCTCGCGCTGGAGCCTCGTCACGTTTGAGGAACATCATTTTCTGGTGAAGATGTTTGTTATCAGGAAGTGTGTGTCGCTGTGGCGCCTCATGAACGAGGAAATGTTGCTCTTGGTTTCGCGGCAGTCGTGCTGCGAAGCTTCCGGCGTCTGACGTGCGACACGTTTTCACTCTTTGCTCGGCGACACGTGAACGAGCTGAAGCTGCTTTTGTTTAAACTTCACAGTTTATAACTCGACGACCTGCAAACGTCAGTTCGTCCTCATTTCCTGCGAGATGTCGGATCAGAGTCAGCAGATGTTTCAGTTCTGATTACTGTAGATATTAAAACTGAATTCATATCATCTTCCTTCATTGATTGAACTAACAAGAGGCGTCGTTAATAAATGACAGTCAGACTAATCTCATCATCAAACAAATATTAAATACAGAAGCTCAGTTTTATTGCTTGTTATCTGGCCTTCCTGTGTTTGTGTTGTTCAGCACTTTACTAACTCTGTGCTTGTGTTGATTTTAATAAAGAGAGATTGTTACGTAAACACAACAAGTTTCCGCTCGACACGTCTCTGATGACAAACCATCGTCCGCTTGTTAGCTCGACTTCATAGATGCTATTCAAGGGAAACACGTTGTGTTTACAAACAGTTTGTCGAACTCTGTGAACACCTGTTGAGGTGTTTGTATTATCCCTTGTGTTGTTTCAGGGTCACTGCATATGTATTTATGGAAGCCAGGGAGGTCGTTGACCTTTGACCCTGAGATAACACAAGGGTTAACCATTTAAAACCATTTGAATGCTTGAGTTAAATAAGTTGGAACTAAAATAATAGATGTTTCATAAAA
This sequence comes from Callionymus lyra, assembly GCF_982586985.1. Taxonomy (NCBI): domain Eukaryota; kingdom Metazoa; phylum Chordata; class Actinopteri; order Syngnathiformes; family Callionymidae; genus Callionymus; species Callionymus lyra. The sequence goes on along the minus strand of NC_141827.1, from coordinate 1,566,180 downwards.
TATTTCTCTTTAGTGTGTTTGTTGAGCGATTGTGTTTGTCTGTTAACGAAGTGTATTTGATCGTAAAATCACTTTTTCAGGACAAAATAGTTTTGAAATTATGATTTTTTTTCATGTTCAAGACTGAATTCAACCATTTTTATTGAAACCATTTATATAAACGATGGAAATGGTTCAAAGCTCCAGTACATTTAGATTAAATGTTATTAGTTTATTTGTTTTCACCCTAAATGACACAGTTGTCTCCCAAAGATAAAAGACCACGAGAGGCATCATTATGGAATAAAAAAGTTTCTCAGGTTTTATTAACATTTGAACACAAAATGATTCGTACCCGATGCAAACTGTCACATGGTGACACGCACTTCTGCACTTATACTCAATATTTTGAGTATACAAGTGCGTTCACGCTGAGCAGTGTGAAAAACATTGCCTCACTCACACACCAGGAAATTGAGTGTGTATCGATGGACACTTCCCACCGTCAACGGCAGCCATCTTAAGCAGTGTCTCAAATCGCGAGCTTCTCTAAGTGCACTGTTTTACAGTACACTGTAAGAACATTTACTTGTTCAGTGCTCAAATGTGGACAATGTAGTACTGTCTCAAATCAAACTCTGCTGCTACACACTTACAGTGTAGTACTGTCTCAAATCAAACTCTGCTGCTACACACTTACAGTGTAGTACTGTCTCAAATCAAACTCTGCTGCTACACACTTACAGTGTAGTGCTGTCTCAAATCAAACTCTGCTGCTACACACTTACAGTGTAGTACTGTCTCAAATCAAACTCTGCTGCTACACACGTACAGTGTAGTACTGTCTCAAATCAAACTCTGCTGCTACACACTTACAGTGTAGTACTGTCTCAAATCAAACTATGCTGCTACACACTTACAGTGTAGTACTGTCTCAAATCAAACTCTGCTGCTACACACTTACAGTGTAGTACTGTCTCAAATCAAACTCTGCTGCTACACACTTACAGTGTAGTACTGTCTCAAATCAAACTCTGCTGCTACACACTTACAGTGTAGTACTGTCTCAAATCAAACTCCGCTGCTACACACTTACAGTGTAGTACTGTCTCAAATCAAACTCTGCTGCTACACACTTACAGTGTAGTACTGTCTCAAATCAAACTGCTACACACTTACAGTGTAGTACTGTCTCAAATCAAACTCTGCTGCTACACACTTACAGTGTAGTACTGTCTCAAATCAAACTCTGCTGCTACACACTTACAGTGTAGTACTGTCTCAAATCAAACTCTGCTGCTACACACTTACAGTGTAGTACTGTCTCAAATCAAACTCCGCTGCTACACACTTACAGTGTAGTACTGTCTCAAATCAAACTCTGCTGCTACACACTTACAGTGTAGTACTGTCTCAAATCAAACTCTGCTGCTACACACTTACAGTGTAGTACTGTCTCAAATCAAACTCTGCTGCTACACACTTACAGTGTAGTACTGTCTCAAATCAAACTCCGCTGCTACACACTTGCAGTGTAGTACTGTCTCAAATCAAACTCTGCTGCTACACACTTACAGTGTAGTACTGTCTCAAATCAAACTCTGCTGCTACACACTTACAGTGTAGTACTGTCTCAAATCAAACTCTGCTGCTACACACTTACAGTGTAGTACTGTCTCAAATCAAACTCTGCTGCTACACACTTACAGTGTAGTACTGTCTCAAATCAAACTCTGCTGCTACACACTTACAGTGTAGTACTGTCTCAAATCAAACTCTGCTGCTACACACTAACAGGAAATGACTCGACAGTTTCTTCTTCTACTACTTTTTAACAGTGATTGTAACCAGTCGTTGAAACACTATCATCGACACTTGACACTTTTCACCAATTAAAACAAGTTTTTAAGTTGTGTTTCATCGTGTTATTACTGTTGTTGTGTTGATTTGTGGTCCGAAGACGTGTCGTCAGTGACGTAGCTTCAGTTTAGCTTCAGTTTAGCTTCAGTTTAGCTTCAGTTTAGCTTCAGTTTAGCTTCATCTACGTCACTAAGATGGAGTCGTTGAGGGTGGAAAGTGTCCATCGATCCACACTCAATTTTCTGGCCAACTGAGTGCTCATTGTGCACTACATTTTCATACACTGCTTATTGAGACGCACTTGTGTACTCAAAATATTAAGTGTAAGTGCAGAAGTGCGTGATTAGGGACACACCCTTGACGTAGATGAAGCTACGTCAATAGCTATGATGCTAAACAGAAGGTACTTCGCTACTTTGAAGCAGATACCGGCGCGAGAAAATACTAATTATATCACAAAACAACACAACAATAATATTAACACAAGGAAACTAAAGGACCTCTGAGGACCTGTGGATACACAAGTCTACAAGGACGTAACTTAATATTTTCAAGTTCCAGAGGCCAGAGTGCAAAGTATTATTAAAGAGTACGAGACGTTCTCAGAGGATGTTCGCTCGGACGCTCTACTGTATGTATTTTTATTTCATTCTTTTTTTATACACATCCATCGACAAACCGCGATAAACATCTCGGTTAGATGAGTTTCACACATGTGGAGGAAACTTGGTAAACATTTGAATTGTTCGCTGGGACACTTAAGGTCAACAAACAAAGCAAACCTCTCCCACTTCCACTTCCAGTGATTGACCTCGAACCACTTTCACTGAATCACGAATAAATACATTAATGCATCGAACTATTAGAAGCAGCAGCAGCAGCAGCAGCAGCACTGTGAGCATGTTTGTTGAACTAAAGTGTGTGTGTGGATGTGTGTGTTGTTGTGATGTGTGACTCTATTGTATCATCAGTGTGTGTGTGTTGTTGTGATGTGTGACTCTATTGTAACATCAGTGTGTGTGTGTTGTTGTGATGTGTGACTCTATTGTATCATCAGTGTGTGTGTGTTGTTGTGATGTGTGACTCTATTGTATCATCAGTGTGTGTGTGTTGTTGTGATGTGTGACTCTATTGTAACATCAGTGTGTGTGTGTTGTTGTGATGTGTGACTCTATTGTATCATCAGTGTGTGTGTGTTGTTGTGATGTGTGACTCTATTGTATCATCAGTGTGTGTGTGTTGTTGTGATGTGTGACTCTATTGTATCATCAATGAAAATGATCTTACTTTTGTTTTTCTGGAGATTTTTGAACATAACCACACCCACTCTGCTGTGATTGGTCAAGCATGGAGGTTTGTCACTGCGCTTCATCAATGGTCTCCACCTCCAAGGGACTCATTGTATAAACAAAGCGTGATTACAGCTGGAGGAGGAGTGAAGCCATCATTAAGTCATCATGGACTCTCGTAACCTCTCGTTCGTCCAGATTTCAGAGCAACTTTATAAAGTAATAAAGTGTAAAACATGGTCATGATGAGAAGTTACTGCGTCTTGAAGAACATTCACTACATGACACCAGAGTTGATACTAGTTGATGTTTAATGACACCAGAGTTGATACTAGTTGATGTTTAATGACACCAGAGTTGATACTAGTTGATGTTTAATGACACCAGAGTTTATACTAGTTGATGTTTAATGACACCAGAGTTGATACTAGTTGATGTTTAATGACACCAGAGTTGATACTAGTTGATGTTTAATGACACCAGAGTTGATACTAGTTGATGTTTAATGACACCAGAGTTGATACTAGTTGATGTTTAATGACACCAGAGTTTATACTAGTTGATGTTTAATGACACCAGAGTTGATACTAGTTGATGTTTAATGACACCAGAGTTGATACTAGTTGATGTTTAATGACACCAGATTGATACTAGTTGATGTTTAATGACACCAGAGTTGATACTAGTTGATGTTTAATGACACCAGAGTTGATACTAGTTGATGTTTAATGACACCAGAGTTGACACTAGTTGATGTTTAATGACACCAGAGTTGATACTAGTTGATGTTTAATGACACCAAAGTTGATACTAGTTGATGTTTAATGACACCAGAGTTGATACTAGTTAATGTTTGATGACACCAGAGTTTATACTAGTTGATTTTTAATGACACCAGAGTTGATACTAGTTGATGTTTAATGACACCAGAGTTGATACTAGTTGATGTTTAATGACACCAGAGTTGATACTAGTTAATGTTTAATGACACCAGAGTTTATACTAGTTGATGTTTAATGACACCAGAGTTTATACTAGTTGATGTTTAATGACACCAGAGTTGATACTAGTTGATGTTTAATGACACCAGATTGATACTAGTTGATGTTTAATGACACCAGAGTTGATACTAGTTGATGTTTAATGACACCAGAGTTGATACTAGTTGATGTGTAATGACACCAGAGTTGATACTAGTTGATGTTTAATGACACCAGGGTTCATACTAGTTGATGTTTAATGACACCAGAGTTGATACTAGTTGATGTTTAATGACACCAGAGTTGATACTAGTTGATGTTTAATGACACCAGAGTTTATACTAGTTGATGTTTAATGACACCAGAGTTGATACTAGTTAATGTTTAATGACACCAGAGTTTATACTAGTTGATGTTTAATGACACCAGAGTTGATACTAGTTGATGTTTAATGACACCAGAGTTGATACTAGTTGATGTTTAATGACACCAGAGTTGATACTAGTTGATGTTTAATGACACCAGAGTTGATACTAGTTGATGTTTAATGACACCAGAGTTTATACTAGTTGATGTTTAATGACACCAGAGTTGATACTAGTTGATGTTTAATGACACCAGAGTTGATACTAGTTAATGTTAAATGACACCAGAGTTTATACTAGTTGATGTTTAATGACACCAGAGTTGATACTAGTTAATGTTTAATGACACCAGAGTTGATACTAGTTGATGTTTAATGACACCAGGGTTCATACTAGTTGATGTTTAATGACACCAGAGTTGATACTAGTTGATGTTTAATGACACCAGAGTTGATACTAGTTGATGTTTAATGACACCAGAGTTTATACTAGTTGATGTTTAATGACACCAGAGTTTATACTAGTTGATGTTTAATGACACCAGAGTTGATACTAGTTGATGTTTAATGACACCAGAGTTGATACTAGTTGATGTTTAATGACACCAGAGTTGATACTAGTTGATGTTTAATGACACCAGAGTTGATACTAGTTGATGTTTAATGACACCAGAGTTGATACTAGTTGATGTTTAATGACACCAGAGTTGATACTAGTTGATGTTTAATGACACCAGAGTTTATACTAGTTGATGTTTAATGACACCAGAGTTGATACTAGTTGATGTTTAATGACACCAGAGTTGATACTAGTTAATGTTAAATGACACCAGAGTTTATACTAGTTGATGTTTAATGACACCAGAGTTGATACTAGTTAATGTTTAATGACACCAGAGTTGATACTAGTTGATGTTTAATGACACCAGAGTTTATACTAGTTGATGTTTAATGACACCAGAGTTGATACTAGTTGATGTTTAATGACACCAGGGTTCATACTAGTTGATGTTTAATGACACCAGAGTTGATACTAGTTGATGTTTAATGACACCAGAGTTGATACTAGTTGATGTTTAATGAGACCAGAGTTGATACTAGTTGATGTTTAATGACACCAGAGTTGATACTAGTTAATGTTTAATGACACCAGAGTTTATACTAGTTGATGTTTAATGACACCAGAGTTGATACTAGTTGATGTTTAATGACACCAGAGTTGATACTAGTTGATGTTTAATGACACCAGAGTTGATACTAGTTGATGTTTAATGACACCAGAGTTGATACTAGTTGATGTTTAATGACACCAGAGTTGATACTAGTTAATGTTTAATGACACCAGAGTTGATACTAGTTGATGTTTAATGACACCAGAGTTGATACTAGTTGATGTTTAATGACACCAGAGTTGATACTAGTTAATGTTTAATGACACCAGAGTTGATACTAGTTGATGTTTAATGACACCAGAGTTGATACTAGTTGATGTTTAATGACACCAGAGTCGATACTAGTTGATGTTTAATGACACCAGAGTTGATACTAGTTGATGTTTAATGACACCAGAGTTGGTTTTTCTATTGTCATGAAAACACTTCATATTCTTCAGTAGATAATGAAATAAGTTACAAAAGTATAGAAACAAAAATGACTTAACGGGAAACATTTTTAAATGAATAACCCTTGTGTTATCTCAGGGTCAAGGTGACCCGAAGTATTTATGGAAGCAAGGGAGGTTGCTGACCTTTGACCCTGAGATACCACAAGGGATACCACAAACATTTGTGTTCGGACCTTCGGGTCACCTTGACCCTGAGAGGACAAAAGCTTTTCATGACTGTGTTTAGTTAATCGTGACAAATCGATATTGAGAAAAAATAAATAGTCAAACGTTTATTTAAAAGACACAATAAATAACATTCAATTAAGACTAAAGAAACTCAATGATGATCATAGTTGTTGATAATATCACTGTCACTCACGCCTTTCTTTTGTCGTAAATATTATTAGTCTTACTGGGTTCTTCTGAATCTTAACGTGGTTCTTCTGAGTCTTAACGTGGTTCTTCTGAATCTTAACGTGGTTCTTCTGAGTCTTAACATGGTTCTTCTGAATCTTAACGTGGTTCTTCTGAATCTTAACGTGGTTCTTCTGAGTCTTAATGTGGTTCTTCTGAATCTTAACGTGGTTCTTCTGAGTCTTAACGTGGTTCTTCTGAATCTTAATGTGGTTCTTCTGAACCAAACATTGTTCTTCTGAATCTTAACGTGGTTCTTCTGAATCTTAACGTGGTTCTTCTGAGTCTTAACGTGGTTCTTCTGAGTCTTAACGTGGTTCTTCTGAATCTTAACGTGGTTCTTCTGAGTCTTAACGTGGTTCTTCTGAGTCTTAACGTGGTTCTTCTGAATCTAAATATGGTTCTTCTGAGTCTTAACGTGGTTCTTCTGAATCTTAACGTGGTTCTTATGAATCTTAACGTGGTTCTTCTGAGTCTTAACGTGGTTCTTCTGAATCTTAACGTGGTTCTTCTGAATCTTAAAGTGGTTCTTCTGAATCTTAACGTGGTTCTTCTGAATCTTAATGTGGTTCTTCTGAATCTAAATATGGTTCTTCTGAATCTTAACGTGGTTCTTCTGAATCTTAACGTGGTTCTTCTGAGTCTTAACGTGGTTCTTCTGAGTCTTAACGTGGTTCTTCTGAATCTTAACGTGGTTCTTCTGAGTCTTAACGTGGTTCTTCTGAGTCTTAACGTGGTTCTTCTGAATCTTAACGTGGTTCTTCTGAGTCTTAACGTGGTTCTTCTGAATCTTAACGTGGTTCTTATGAATCTTAACGTGGTTCTTCTGAGTCTTAACGTGGTTCTTCTGAATCTTAACGTGGTTCTTCTGAATCTTAAAGTGGTTCTTCTGAATCTTAACGTGGTTCTTCTGAATCTTAATGTGGTTCTTCTGAATCTAAATATGGTTCTTCTGAATCTAAACATGGTTCTTCTGAATCTAAACATGGTTCTTCTGAATCTAAATATGGTTCTTCTGAATCTAAACATGGTTCTTCTGAATCTAAATATGGTTCTTCTGAATCTAAACATGGTTCTTCTGAATCTAAACATGGTTCTTCTGAATCTTAACATGGTTCGTCTGAATCTAAACATGGTTCTTCTGAATCTTAACATGGTTCTTCTGAATCTAAATATGGTTCTTCTGAATCTTAACATTGTTCTTCTGAATCTAAATATGGTTCTTCTGAATCTAAATATGGTTCTTCTGAATCTAAACATGGTTCTTCTGAATCTTAACATGGTTCTTCTGAATCTAATCATGGTTCTTCTGAATCTTAACATGGTTCTTCTGAATCTAAATATGTTTCTTCTGAATCTTAACATTGTTCTTCTGAATCTAAATATGGTTCTTCTGAATCTAAACATGGTTCTTCTGAATCTAAATATGGTTCTTCTGAATCTAAACATGGTTCTTCTGAATCTAAATATGGTTCTTCTGAATCTAAACATGGTTCTTCTGAATCTAAATATGGTTCTTCTGAATCTAAACATGGTTCTTCTGAATCTTAACATGGTTCTTCTGAATCTAAACATGGTTCTTCTGAATCTTAACATGGTTCTTCTGAATCTAAATATGGTTCTTCTGAATCTTAACATTGTTCTTCTGAATCTAAATATGGCTCTTCTGAATCTAAACATGGTTCTTCTGAATCTAAACATGGTTCTTCTGAATCTTAACATGGTTCTTCTGAATCTAAACATGGTTCTTCTGAATCTTAACATTGTTCTTCTGAATCTAAATATGGTTCTTCTGAATCTAAATATGGTTCTTCTGAATCTAAACATGGTTCTTCTGAATCTTAACATGGTTCTTCTGAATCTAAACATGGTTCTTCTGAATCTTAACATGGTTCTTCTGAATCTAAACATGGTTCTTCTGAATCTTAACGTTGTTCTTCTGAATCTAAACATGGTTCTTCTGAATCTAAATATGGTTCTTCTGAATCTAAACATGGTTCTTCTGAATCTAAATATGGTTCTTCTGAATCTAAACATGGTTCTTCTGAATCTAAATATGGTTCTTCTGAATCTAAACATGGTTCTTCTGAATCTTAACATGGTTCTTCTGAATCTAAACATGGTTCTTCTGAATCTTAACATGGTTCTTCTGAATCTAAATATGGTTCTTCTGAATCTTAACATTGTTCTTCTGAATCTAAATATGGCTCTTCTGAATCTAAACATGGTTCTTCTGAATCTAAACATGGTTCTTCTGAATCTTAACATGGTTCTTCTGAATCTAAACATGGTTCTTCTGAATCTTAACATTGTTCTTCTGAATCTAAATATGGTTCTTCTGAATCTAAATATGGTTCTTCTGAATCTAAACATGGTTCTTCTGAATCTTAACATGGTTCTTCTGAATCTAAACATGGTTCTTCTGAATCTTAACGTTGTTCTTCTGAATCTAAACATGGTTCTTCTGAATCTTAACATTGTTCTTCTGAATCTAAATATGGTTCTTCTGAATCTAAATATGGTTCTTCTGAATCTAAACATGGTTCTTCTGAATCTTAACATGGTTCTTCTGAATCTAAACATGGTTCTTCTGAATCTTAACATGGTTCTTCTGAATCTAAACATGGTTCTTCTGAATCTTAACATGGTTCTTCTGAATCTAAATATGGTTCTTCTGAATCTTAACATTGTTCTTCTGAATCTAAATATGGTTCTTCTGAATCTAAATATGGTTCTTCTGAATCTAAACATGGTTCTTCTGAATCTTAACATGGTTCTTCTGAATCTTAACATGGTTCTTCTGAATCTTAACATGGTTCTTCTGAATCTAAATATGGTTCTTCTGAATCTTAACATTGTTCTTCTGAATCTTAACATGGTTCTTCTGAATCTTAACATGGTTCTTCTGAATCTTAACATGGTTCTTCTGAATCTTAACATGGTTCTTCTGAATCTTAACATGGTTCTTCTGAATCTAAACATGGTTCTTCTGAATCTTAACATGGTTCTTCTGAATCTTAACATGGTTCTTCTGAATCTAAATATGGTTCTTCTGAATCTTAACATTGTTCTTCTGAATCTTAACATGGTTCTTCTGAATCTAAATATGGTTCTTCTGAATCTTAACATGGTTCTTCTGAATCTTAACATGGTTCTTCTGAATCTAAATATGGTTCTTCTGAATCTTAACATTGTTCTTCTGAATCTTAACATGGTTCTTCTGAATCTTAACATGGTTCTTCTGAATCTAAATATGGTTCTTCTGAATCTTAACATGGTTCTTCTGAATCTTAACATGGTTCTTCTGAATCTTAACATGGTTCTTCTGAATCTAAATATGGTTCTTCTGAATCTTAACATGGTTCTTCTGAATCTAAATATGGTTCTTCTGAATCTTAACATTGTTCTTCTGAATCTAAATATGGTTCTTCTGAATCTAAATATGATTCTTCTGAATCTAAACATGGTTCTTCTGAATCTAAATATGATTCTTCTGAATCTAAACATGGTTCTTCTGAATCTTAACATGGTTCTTCTGAATCTAAACATGGTTCTTCTGAATCTTAACATGGTTCTTCTGAATCTAAATATGGTTCTTCTGAATCTTAACATGGTTCTTCTGAATCTAAATATGGTTCTTCTGAATCTAAATATGGTTCTTCTGAATCTAAACATGGTTCTTCTGAATCTAATCATGGTTCTTCCACCGGCAACAAGAGCTATTTTCAACATTATCTTCTCAACTCTGCCGACTCATCCTTCCTTCCCGCTCAACTTTCCTCCCCCGGTGTCACTGCTGTCGACCCGGATGGATTACCAGCAGATACTGACTGTGACGAGTGTGATGACAGGTGACGTCGTGGTCGTGATCCTGCCTCGTCAGGTTCCATCGTAAAGATGGCGTCACTCTTCAAGTCTAAGTGTGACTTTAAGACTAAATATACACAGTTTACACTGAGGATAGAGTAAGAATATCAACACGTGTCATTAGAACAACCTCAAAACTAAAGAGTATATCATTCCAAGTTTATTTTGATTTCTAGATATTTCCAAAAAATATACAATATCAAGAAACTTAAAATAAAATGAAAGAAGAAGAACATTTTTAAGGTAGAAAGAAAAAAAAATTAATATGAATATTAAGACCTAAAAAATAAGTTTTATTTTGTGTTGAACATGTCAAGAATAATTATTATTAATTATTTTCTAAATGAGCGACTCTTTGCCGAGATATATTCCACTTGTTGACTCGAGGAGGTCAAAGTTCTCCGGCTTATCTTCAAAGAAAACCTCGGAGTCACTTCCTCAAAGAATTTCTACACGTTTTATGACGTTTCTCTGTGTTTTAATCCAGAGATTTGATTGTTTCTGTGTCTCGTTTATAGTTTCTTGAGCGAACCAGAGATAAAGATGAAACTTCTTTAATGATGTTTGATAACAGAGTATTTTTAGAAGTTTATTTCTAAAGACTTTCTTACTTTTCTTTGTTGTCGTGGCAGATGTTTGATCACTTCTGTAGTTTTTACTTCTTCACCTCCTCGACCTCTCGCTCTCTCAACTCTTGACTTGATTCACTTGATGAGCTTCATCTCTAGACCTCAGTTCATCGGTGAGACAGAAATCATTGACCGGATCTTAACCAGGTCACTTTATCTTCCCATGAATCTTCAAACGATTTATGACTACAAACGAGACTTGTTGTGTTCCATGAATTAAACGTGTTTTCTCATCCAGTCTTAAGGATTATAAATGTTCCCAGAAGAGGTAAAACCACTGCCAAGCAACGTGACTGTGGTGACAAATGTGTTGCTATTTTTAGGTTATTTATAGGTTATTTATTTGACTTTAAACTAAGTTAATTGACGGAGGTTTTTTGGGTTATTTTCCAAAATCATTTTTAAATGTTTATATTGAAAGTGATTATGAAATAAACTCTTTTTCCCTTTTAGTCATGGTTTCCCTTTTAAAAACGATTAATCTTTGTTATTGTAAAATACACAAAACATCCTTTAAATGTGTTTAAAACACATTGTGTTTTTAAATGTTCAAACCTGGACATGATTGTGTGAGTGAAGGAAACACCAGGACGATCTGCTTTATACTAAACTTGTATTTTTAAACGTGTTTTAAGAAGTAAAAGGTCATTCAAGAGAACAAACGGATGGTTATGATGGTTATTCTCATCGGTGCGCGTGCGCGTGACTCGTACCTTCAGCGCGCACTTCTCTCCGCTCTTCTTGTTGAAACACTGCAGGACCTTCCCGTTGATCCCTAATCCCAGGACCTGGTTGGACACCTTGTAGTCGTCCGTCACCGCGTGTCTCTGGATGTCCAGCTTGAGTGTGTGTTGAGGCAGCGGGAAGTGTGTGTGTTCATCCCCGCCGGGCTTCGGGAGCGCGTTCATGACCTCAGGTCAGCAGATGGACTCCTGTCCACTGCAGTCACGTGATGCTCACTCGAGTCAGCAGAGAGAACAACAACAAAAACTAAATCAATAATAATAATCTTCCTTCCTTAGATCCAGATCCTCGACTGAGAAACTTGTGACGTGAAGTTTCAGTTAAGTGTTTCACATGTTCCTGTGTGTGTGTGTGTGTGTGTGTGTGTGTGTGTGTGTGTGAAGCTCCTCCCCCTGCAGTCAGTGCTTCAGTGGATACTTATACACACACACACACACACCTCCACACACCCACACGCACACACACACACACACACCCACACGCACACACACACACACACACACACACACACACACACACACACACATATATAGGCACACAAACACACACACACACACACACACACACACACACACTGGGTCGACCACAGGAAGTGGTATCAGCATCTTTGATGAACTTCAAATACACAATATTTTGGCTCATATACGTCAAACACACGCAGTTAATGTTACTTTAGAGTCGCTGACGTTTCACCAAAGAAACGTGTTTTATTTATTTATTTATTTTTAATATTCATCTTAGTTCATTACAACACTATTTAAGACCATATTTTAATTAATACTAAATTAAAGATATTAACTTATATATACTGTATATATATATATATATATATACTTTACATTTTATAAAAACATGTGGGAACTTGAGTTCTGTAGACCTCGGCTCCTTCAAGACTTTCATCGGCTGTTTGTGATGTCGCTTAAAAAAACAGATTCTCTGTAAAAGCCAGAACATGTTATTGATATGAGGTTGTATTTAACAGTTTTAACAGTAGAAAAAAATCTACTTTTATTCTAAATAAACATATAGTAGACGATCAATGACATTATTTTGACGTCAATAAAATTTGAAATATTGATTATTTATATCTAGGTAAATCTATGGGTTCACAATTGTGTTTTTTATGTATTATTGTATCATAAATCGAGATCCTGTCTTTTCGACTGTGATTCTTCTCCCAGTGAACCAGGAACTCTCTTCACTTCTAGATTCTTCAGTGGACGTTAAGTTAGTGAGTCATTGTTTTTAGCTGGAAAAACTCAGTTACAGTTATTTAAGACTCAGAGCAAAAGAATGAGATGATTCATCCTGCAGTGGTCAGTGGCTGCGAGCGCTTCTCTTATCGAGGATGAGAGGATGTCATTTGTGGGAGGAGATGAATGACGAAGAGAAACCGTGTCACTCTGGGTGAGAAACGTTCCTCATTCACGTCTGAAGGAAATAGATAATGTCTGGAATTCCCCCGAAAATATCTAGAAATCAGTTGCAGCTGATGAAACGTATTTTAGGTCGAGATCTTTTCCAGTACATTCCCCCCGTCCTGTATATTACCTGTCAATCAACACATTAATAGTAAGTAAGTAAAGGTTAATTGTAAAACGCCTTTAATCTTATCACTTTAAGTAAGTAAGTTATTTATATTTATAGAGCTTTTCTAGACCAGGGTCACAAAGAACTTAAACAATCAAAAAGTCATAATACTTAAAAGGTCAAGATAACACTGAGAAAAACACAGGAGTTCCAGAAAATCAGGTAAAAGCCTGAACAAATAAAAGTGTTGAGATGTTTCTTGAAGGAGTCAGTAGATCATCAAACACAGATGTTTCTTGAAGGAGTCAGTAGATCATCAAACACAGATGTTTCTTGAAGGAGTCAGTAGATCATCAAACACAGATGTTTCTTGAAGGAGTCAGTAGATCATCAAACACAGATGTTTCTTGAAGGAGTCAGTAGATCATCAAACACAGATGTTTCTTGAAGGAGTCAGTAGATCATCAAACACAGATGTTTCTTGAAGGAGTCAGTAGATCATCAAACACAGATGTTTCTTGAAGGAGTCAGTAGATCATCAAACACACATGTTTCTTGAAGGAGTCAGTAGATCATCAAACACACATGTTTCTTGAAGGAGTCAGTAGATCATCAAACACAGATGTTTCTTGAAGGAGTCAGTAGATCATCAAACACAGATGTTTCTTGAAGGAGTCAGTAGATCATCAAACACAGATGTTTCTTGAAGGAGTCAGTAGATCATCAAACACAGATGTTTCTTGAAGGAGTCAGTAGATCATCAAACACACATGTTTCTTGAAGGAGTCAGTAGATCATCAAACACAGATGTTTCTTGAAGGAGTCAGTAGATCATCAAACACACATGTTTCTTGAAGGAGTCAGTAGATCATCAAACACAGATGTTTCTTGAAGGAGTCAGTAGATCATCAAACACAGATGTTTCTTGAAGGAGTCAGTAGATCATCAAACACAGATGTTTCTTGAAGGAGTCAGTAGATCATCAAACACAGAGATGTTTCTTGAAGGAGTCAGTAGATCATCAAACACAGATGTTTCTTGAAGGAGTCAGTAGATCATCAAACACAGAGATGGTTCCAAAGCTTAGGAGCAACAGTCTGGAAGGATTTCTCTCCTCTGGTCCTGAAGTTCAGGAACCATCAGTAGATTCTGATCCAAAGACCTCAGAGCCCGAGCTGGGGTGTAAGTCTGGATCAGATCACTGATGGAAGGTCTGACCATGAATAGATATGAAAGTAAGACCCAGAATTTTAAAATGATCCTGAAAGAAACTGGCAGCAAGAGTTTGAAGGAGAAATGTGAGTTCTTCTACTAGAGCGGCTCAGAATTCTCAGAGTTTTGTATGAACTGCAGGCGAGACACATCCTTCTGTAAGTTAATGATGGATAATAATGTTAATTATGCTCCTTGTTCCATTCCAAATGAATACCTATTTTAATTATATTCTTATATACATCATAAAGAATAAACTCAATTATTTAAAAAAACAACCAAACAACCTGTCGTCTGCGCCAGAATAACAGAGAAACTTATAAAAAATATATATTTATAAAAAAAATACTATTACTTAATTAATAAACTAACTAATTAATAAAAAAAACCCTGAATAATTAACAACAACAAAAAATTAAAATGTCGGGAGTAGTAAGGTGGGCTATTCAAAAAGAGCCTTCACACCATCTCCAGAGACCGGATATCGCGAATGAGGTCAAAGACTCGTCTTGTGTCTCAAACATACTTCTCTTAGTATACTAGAAGTTAGTATCATCAGGATAGTGTACATACTAACTAGTAACTAATCCTCCACAGATAGTATGTCTCAAACATACTTCTCTTAGTATACTAGAAGTTAGTATCATCAGGATAGTGTACGTACTAACTAGTAACTAATCCTCCACAGATAGTATGTCTCAAACATACTTCTCTTAGTATACTAGAAGTTAGTATCATCAGGATAGTGTGCGTACTAACTAGTAACTAATCCTCCACAGATAGTATGTCTCAAATCACATACTTCTCTTAGTATACTAGAAGTTAGTATCATCAGGATAGGGTACGTACTAACTAGTAACTAATCCTCCACAGATAGTATGTCTCAAACATACTTCTCTTAGTATACTAGAAGTTAGTATCATCAGGATAGTGTACATACTAACTAGTAACTAATCCTCCACAGATAGTATGTCTCAAACATACTTCTCTTAGTATACTAGAAGTTAATATCATCAGGATAGTGTGCGTACTAACTAGTAACTAATCCTCCACAGATAGTATGTCTCAAACATACTTCTCTTAGTATACTAGAAGTTAGTATCATCAGGATAGTGTACGTACTAACTAGTAACTAATCCTCCACAGATAGTATGTCTCAAACATACTTCTCTTAGTATACTAGAAGTTAGTATCATCAGGATAGTGTGCGTACTAACTAGTAACTAATCCTCCACAGATAGTATGTCTCAAACATACTTCTCTTAGTATACTAGAAGTTAGTATGCATCAGGATAGTGTACGTACTAACTAGTAACTAATCCTCCACAGATAGTATGTCTCAAACATAATTCTCTTAGTATACTAGAAGTTAGTATCATCAGGATAGTGTGCGTACTAACTAGTAACTAATCCTCCACAGATAGTATGTCTCAAACATACTTCTCTTAGTATACTAGAAGTTAGTATCATCAGGATAGTGTACGTACTAACTAGTAACTAATCCTCCACAGATAGTATGTCTGAAACATACTTCTCTTAGTATACTAGAAGTTAGTATCATCAGGATAGTGTACGTACTAACTAGTAACTAATCCTCCACAGATAGTATGTCTCAAATCACATACTTCTCTTAGTATACTAGAAGTTAGTATCATCAAGATAGTGTACGTACTAACTAGTAACTAATCCTCCACAGATAGTTTGTCTCAAACATACTTCTCTTAGTATACTAGAAGTTAGTATCATCAGGATAGTGTACATACTAACTAGTAACTAATGCTCCACAGATAGTTTGTCTCAAATCAAACTCTGCTGCTACAAACTAACAGGAAATGACGCGACAGCTTCTTCTTCTACTTCTATTTAACGATGGTTTCAACCAGCTGTAGGAACACTAGCGACACCTGCTGGCAGCACGTTTGGTTTGGAAGAAGAAATAGAGAAATAATATGAGAATCGATATATTCGCGAGATATTTAAGATGGTATCAGCAGCGAAGACGTGTTTATCCTCCTACTGCTGCTGAAAATACACTTGTAAGTATATGTGTGTATATCTTAGTGAAGTAACTTCCGTTTACAACGTCACTAAGATGGAGTCGTTTAGTGTAGAAAGTGTCCATCGATTCATACTCAGTTTTGTGGGCGTTTTAGTGTCAATTTAGTGAGTATGGAGCACTAACTTTACATACTTAGAATTGAGACGCACTTACGCACTAAAAATACTAACTTTGAGTACACAAGTATGTGATTAGAGACACAGCACAAAGATTATAATCAGAACGTGAATCAACCAAATATAGTTTTTCAATGTAAAGAGTTCTAAAAATATACAAAATGATCAATGTTGATGATAAAACTATGTTCATTTAAAACTAAAAAACAAAAATAAATAAAAGATAAATTAAGTAAAAAAAACAAACAGCCATATCATTGGGAGGGCGGCGCCCCAGCGCCCCCTATGGACCAGCTGCCACTGGTAAAAATGTAGTTTGTATTCCATGAAGCGGACTTTAAAGAAGTGTTATTGTCACAGCGTCTGTCACGATGCTGGGATCAAGTGTTTCTCTCCTGAATCTGTCCATCATTTGCTGGATGGAAAATACTTGTAACTGGACACTGAGTCTATTTCGGCTCGTCGTTAACAACCGTTCAGCGACGAGCGTCGGCTTCAGACCCGTTAGAAACGTATTCAATCATTATTGAACTGTAACTGCGGCTGAAGTAAGTAAGTAAAAAGGAGGAAATTTGTATTTATATAGCGCTTTTCCAGACCAGGGTCACAAGGCGCTTAAACAATCAAAACAATATTCAATAAAGTATATACTTTAAAGATCAAGATAAAACTGATAACACAACAGGAGTTCCAGGAAATCAAGGAAAATCCTGAACAAATAAAAATGTCTTAAGATGTTTCTTAAAGGAGTCAGTAGATCAGAGAGAAGATCGTTCCAAAGCTTAGGAGCAACAGCCTGGAAGGATTTCTCTCCTCTGGTCCTGAGCCGTGTGCGTGGAACCATAAGTAGATTCTGATCCACAGACCTCAGAGCCCGAGCTGGGGTGTAAGGCTGGATCAGATCAGTGATGTAAGGAGGAGCCTGACCATGAATAGATCTGAAAGTAAGAACCAGAATTTTAAAGTTGATCCTGAAAGAAACTGGAAGCCAGTGAAGAGTTTTATGGATCGGAGAAATGTGAGTTCTTCTACTAGAGCGGCTCAGAGTTCTGAATCAACTGCAGGCGAGACGATCCTTCTTGTTAAGACATGAAAACAAACTGTTACAATAGTCCAGACGTGAAGAAACAAACGCATGGATTATAAGATCCAGATCATGTTGTGACAACATTTTCCTAAGTTTAGAGATTTTTCTCAGTTGAAGGAAACAGTTTCTGGTCAGTTTTCTTCAGTGTTGAACAAGAGACATGTCTTTATCAAATACAACACCCAGGTTTCTCAGGCTCAGTTTGACAGACTAAGTCACCCAAGTA
Organism: Callionymus lyra; assembly: GCF_982586985.1. Classification (NCBI taxonomy): domain Eukaryota; kingdom Metazoa; phylum Chordata; class Actinopteri; order Syngnathiformes; family Callionymidae; genus Callionymus; species Callionymus lyra. The sequence goes on along the minus strand of NC_141827.1, from coordinate 1,548,218 downwards.
CTGACTCAAACCTGGAATCTTATCATCATCAACAATCACCAGAGTTTCAGTTTTGTCCACATTTAGCTTCAAAGTGTTTTCACTCATTGTTTGATTTCTAGCAACAATTGACTAAGTTCAGCCTCTGAGGCTCAGTTGGGTCAAAAGAGCAGTAGAGCTGGATGTCATCAGCAGAAATGTGATAAGAAACATCAGGAAATCTCTGAATGATTTTACCGAGGGGAATCAAGTACAGCAAAAACAATAAAGGACCCAGAACACCTGTTTGTTGGCGGGAAAGTAAACCTTCTGTTGCCCTTGAGCAACCGTGAGACTCTTTCTATTTTGAGCTTTAAATCATTGATGGTCGGATCATGTTCCTTCGTCCACGTCGAGGATGAATTCAAGTTTTCTTTGCTCTGACACGTGACGCGTTTAAGTCCGAGATCGTCCTGGAGGATCTTCCAGGTGTAAAAACCTCTACTGTGAAGTGGATACTTGTATGTGCTGCGTCCCATGACCAGACGGTGATGAAGGAGGTGGTGATGGATCTGATGATCTGTCATCTGTCAATCCATCATTAGACACTGTGTAGCAAGACACTGTAGTTCATCTTCCACTTAAGTTAAGAGTCTCTTAAGGACTTAAGGTTCATTCATCTGTGGTGTTTTTAGGGGGCGGAGCCTAAAACCAGCTATTTTAATACAGACAAACTTTTTATTAACTTCTTGTTGGATTGTGGGAGGAAACCAGAGTGCCCGGAGGAAATGTTAAAGGTCAACTACTGATCGACTCTGTTGTCATGTAGTGAAGGTTCTTCAAGACGCAGTAACTTCTCCTCATGACCATGTTTTACACTTTATTACTTTATAAAGTTGCTCTGAAATCTGGACGAACGAGAGGTTACGAGAGTCCATGATGACGTAATAATGGCTTCACTCCTCCTCCAGCTGTAATCATGCTTTGTTTATACAACGAGTCCCTTTGGCGGTGGAGACTGTTGATTATGCGCGGTGACAAACCTTCATGCTTGACCAATCACAGCAGAAAAACAAGTGGGCGGAGCTTAAGATCATTTTCTAATGTTGATATTTCAATGAAAAGAGAAAGTTTGGAATCATAGAAAGAATAGACAGTTTTTAAACAAAATGTTGTTGTTTAAAGTCAGATCAACAGTAAAACTTACTAACAGTCAAATGTTGTGTCGCGTACTTTAAAGGATGTAAATAAGATCAAGTTTATTTATTTTCCATATTTATTTTAAGGGTTGTTTGGTTCTATTGAAAATCTTCCAAAGTAAAATAAAACAAATATATTTATATATATATTTAATCATTTTCATTTTTTTCCCCTAGAATATAATTGTATGAGTTTAGACAAAATTTAAAGATAGATTTAAAATCAAACAAAAGCAGGAAAAGATCTCAGTGAAGTTCGAGGGAGACTCGGGTCCAGAGATGGAAAGAAGATTCAATTTTCAAGTCAAATTAAACCATATTTTATACGTGTTTCAAGAATTTCAGCTTCTAAAGACCATCATCTTTTTTTGGGGTTATTTTGTTTTAGTAGAAAATGTAGAAAATTTCGTAAAAAAAAAAAAACGTAATTAAAAAAAGTGTGTGTGTGTGAGTGTGTGTGTGTGTGTGTGTGTGTGTGTGTGTGTGTGTGTGTGTGTGTGTGTGTGTATTAAAACTATCTCTTATACACAATTATACAACTTTAAATACAGATGGAAAGATATATTGTTATTAAATTGATATTTTGGTGAAACTTTTTGATGGAACGAGCGTAAATTAAAATAAATAAATAAACACAAGATCATTTGTAGAAGATTGAGTTCATGTTGGATATTTACACATTTGAATGTAGGTTTATTTTTTTAATTTAACATCTTCCCTTTTAAGAAAACATTTATTTTTGTTTATTTGTATTTTGATTATTATTTTGATTATTTTATTTCATCAACATAATGTATTGAAAGTTAAAAAAATAAAATAAAGATAAAATCTTAAATTACATTAGTAGTTTATAAAATAAAAAAAGGGAATTTATTTTAACTTTATTTATGGTTATTATTAATTATTATTTACATGATCAAAACAGATGAATTAATTAAAAAAGATGTAAATAATTTATAGATTAATATACAAAAGGACTGATTATTTAAGAATTAAATGTCGACTCCAGACGCTCAGTCGACGCGATGATGGAGATTCCGTCGAGATAATCCGTTGCTAAGCAACACAATAAAGCTTCCTGGCGTCTATTCAAAGCTCCTGTTCCGAGACAAACAGGTGAAGTGAAAACACACAGTCTAATGGAGGAACACCTGAGGTGACCTCGTAAACCTGCACCTGCACCACTGGACACACTGTTGTCCTGGAGGAGACACGGCTGGAGACACGACCGGACAGAGACACGACTGGACAGAGACACGACTGGACAGAGACACGACTGGACAGAGACACGACCGGACAGAGACACGACTGGACAGAGACACGGCTGGACAGAGACACGACTGGACAGAGACACGACCGGACAGAGACACGACTGGACAGAGACACGACCGGACAGAGACACGGCTGGACAGAGACACGACTGGACAGAGACACGACCGGACAGAGACACGACTGGACAGAGACACGACCGGACAGAGACACGACTGGACAGAGACACGACCGGACAGAGACAAGACTGGACAGAGACACGACCAGACAGAGACACGACCGGACAGAGACACGACTGGACAGAGACACGACTGGACAGAGACACGACCGGTCAGAGACACGGCTGGACAGAGACACGACTGGACAGAGACACGACCGGACAGAGACACGACTGGACAGAGACACGACCGGACAGAGACACGACCAGACAGAGACACGACCGGACAGAGACACGACCGGACAGAGACACGACTGGACAGAGACACGGCTGGACAGAGACACGGCTGGACAGAGACACGGCTGGACAGAGACACGACTGGACAGAGACACGACCGGACAGAGACACGACTGGACAGAGACACGACCGGACAGAGACACGACTGGACAGAGACACGACCGGACAGAGACAAGACTGGACAGAGACACGACCGGACAGAGACACGACTGGACAGAGACACGACCGGACAGAGACACGACCGGACAGAGACACGACTGGACAGAGACACGACTGGACAGAGACACGACTGGACAGAGACACGACCGGACAGAGACACGACCGGACAGAGACACGACTGGACAGAGACACGACCGGACAGAGACACGACCGGACAGAGACACGACTGGACAGAGACACGACCGGACAGAGACACGACTGGACAGAGACACGACTGGACAGAGACACGACCGGACAGAGACACGACCGGACAGAGACACGACCGGACAGAGACACGACCGGTCAGAGACACGACCGGACAGAGACACGACCGGTCAGAGACACGACCGGACAGAGACACAACTGGACAGAGACACGACCGGACAGAGACACGACTGGACAGAGACACGACTGGACAAAGACACGACCGGACAGAGACACGACCGGACAGAGACACGACCGGTCAGAGACACGGCTGGACAGAGACACGACCGGACAGAGACACGACTGGACAGTGACACGACCGGTCAGAGACACGGCTGGACAGAGACACGACCGGACAGAGACACGACCGGTATGAGACAAGGCTGGACAGAGACACGTCCGGTCAGAGACACGGCTGGACAGAGACACGACTGGACAGAGACACATCTCGACAGATACACGACTGGACAGAGACACGACCGGACAGAGACACGACCAGTCAGAGACACGGCTGGACAGAGACACGAATGGACAGAGACACGGCTGGACAAGACACGATTGGACAGAGACACGACCGGACAGAGACACGACCGGTCAAAGACATGACCGGACAGAGACACGGCTGGACAGAGACACGACTGGACAGAGACACGACTTGACAGAGACACGACTGGACAGAGACACATCTCGACAGAGACACGACTGGACAGAGACACGACCGGTCAGAGACACGGCTGGACAGGGACACGACCGGACAGAGACACGACCGGTCAGAGACACGGCTGGACAGAGACACGACCGGACAGAGACACGACTTGACAGAGACACAACCGGTCAGAGACACAGTTGGACAGAGACACGGCTGGACAGAGACACGACCGGACAGAGACACGACCGGTCAGAGACACGGCTGGACAGAGACACGACCGGACAGAGACACGACTGGACAGAGAGACGACTGGACAGAGACACGACTGGACAGAGACACGACTGGACAGAGACATGACCGGATAGAGACACGGCTGGACAGAGACACGACTGGACAGAGACACGACCGGTCAGAGACACGGCTGGACAGAGACACGGCTGGACAGAGACACGACCGGTCAGAGACACGGCTGGACAGAGACACGACTGGACAGAGACACGGCTGGACAGAGACGAGACTGGACAGAAACACATCTCGACAGAGACACGACTGGACAGAGACACGACCGGACAGAGACATGACCGGTCAGAGACACGGCTGGACAGAGATACGACTGGACAGAGACACGACCGGACAGAGACACGACTGGACAAAGACACGACCGGACAGAGACACGACCGGACAGAGACACGACCGGTCAGAGACACGGCTGGACAGAGACACGACCGGACAGAGACACGACTGGACAGAGACACGACCGGTCAGAGACACGACTGGACAGAGACACGACCGGTCAGAGACACGACCGGACAGAGACACGACCGGACAGACACGACTGGACAGAGAGACGACTGGACAGAGACACGACTGGACAGAGACACGACTGGACAGAGACATGACCGGACAGAGACACGACCGGTCAGAGACAAGGCTGGACAGAGACACGACTTGACAGAGACACGACCGGTCAGAGACACGGCTGGACAGAGACACGACCGGACAGAGACACGACCGGACAGAGACACGACCGGACAGAGACACGACCGGTCAGAGACACGACCGGTCAGAGTCACGGCTGGACAGAGACACGACCGGACAGAGACACAACTGGACAGAGACACGACTGGACAGATACACATCTCGACAGAGACACAGAGACACATCTCGACAGAGACACGATTGGACAGAGACACGACCGGTCAGAGACACGGCTGGACAGAGACACGAATGGACAGAGACACAGCTGGACAGAGACACGATTGGACAGAGACACGATTGGACAGAGACACGACCGGACAGAGACACAACCGGTCAGAGACATGACCGGACAGAGACACGGCTGGACAGAGACATGACCGGACAGAGACACGGCTGGACAGAGACACGACTGGACAGAGACACGACTTGACAGAGACACGACTGGACAGAGACACATCTCGACAGAGACACGACTGGACAGAGACACGACCGGACAGAGACACGACTGGACAGAGACAAGACCGGTCAGAGACACGACCGGACAGAGACACGACCGGACAGAGACACGACTGGACAGAGAGACGACTGGACAGAGACACGACTGGACAGAGACACGACTGGACAGAGACACGACCGGACAGAGACATGACTGGACTAAGACACGACCGGACAGAGACACGACTGGACAAAGACACGACCGGACAGAGACAGAGCTGGACAGAGACACGATTGGACAGAGACACGATTGGACAGAGACACGACCGGATAGAGACACGACCGGTCAGAGACATGACCGGACAGAGACACGGCTGGACAGAGACATGACCGGACAGAGACACGGCTGGACAGAGACACGACTGGACAGAGACACGACTTGACAGAGACACGACTGGACAGAGACACATCTCGACAGAGACACGACTGGACAGAGACACGACCGGACATAGACACGACTGGACAGAGACACGACCGGTCAGAGACACGACCGGACAGAGACACGACCGGACAGAGACACGACTGGACAGAGAGACGACTGGACAGAGACACGACTGGACAGAGACACGACTGGACAGAGAAACGACCGGACAGAGACACGACTGGACAAAGACACGACCGGACAGAGACACGACTGGACAAAGACACGACCGGACAGAGACACGGCTGGACAGAGACACGACCGGACAGAGACACGACTGGACAGAGACACGACCGGTCAGAGACACGACCGGACAGAGACACGACCGGACAGAGACACGACTGGACAGAGACACGGCTGGACAGAGACACGACTGGACAGAGACACGACCGGTCAGAGACACGACCAGACAGAGACACGACCGCTCAGAGACACGACCGGACAGAGACACGACCGCTCAGAGACACGACCGGTCAGAGACACGGCTGGACAGAGACACGACCGCTCAGAGACACGACCGGACAGAGACACGACCGCTCAGAGACACGACCGGTCAGAGACACGGCTGGACAGAGACACGACCGGTCAGAGACACGACCGGTCAGAGACACGACTGGACAGAGACACGACTGGACAGAGACACATCTCGACAGAGACACGACTGGACAGAGACACGACCGGACAGAGACACGAATGGACAGAGACACAGCTGGACAGAGACACGACTGGACAGAGACACGACCGGTCAGAGACATGACCGGACAGAGACACGACCGGTCAGAGACATGACCGGACAGAGACACGGCTGGACAGAGACATGAGCGGACAGAGACACGGCTGGACAGAGACACGACTGGACAGAGACACGACCAGACAGAGACACGACCGCTCAGAGACACGACCGGACAGAGACACGACCGCTCAGAGACACGACCGGTCAGAGACACGGCTGGACAGAGACACGACCGCTCAGAGACACGACCGGACAGAGACACGACCGCTCAGAGACACGACCGGTCAGAGACACGGCTGGACAGAGACACGACCGGTCAGAGACACGACCGGTCAGAGACACGACTGGACAGAGACACGACTGGACAGAGACACATCTCGACAGAGACACGACTGGACAGAGACACGACCGGACAGAGACACGAATGGACAGAGACACAGCTGGACAGAGACACGATTGGACAGAGACACGATTGGACAGAGACACGACCGGACAGAGACACGACCGGTCAGAGACATGACCGGACAGAGACACGGCTGGACAGAGACATGACCGGACAGAGACACGGCTGGACAGAGACACGACTGGACAGAGACACGACTTGACAGAGACACGACTGGACAGAGACACATCTCGACAGAGACACGACTGGACAGAGACACGACCGGACAGAGACACGACTGGACAGAGACACGACCGGTCAGAGACACGACCGGACAGAGACACGACCGGACAGAGACACGACTGGACAGAGAGACGACTGGACAGAGACACGACTGGACAGAGACACGACTGGACAGAGACACGACCGGACAGAGACACGACTGGACAAAGACACCACTGGACAGAGACACCACTGGACAAAGACACGACCGGACAGAGACACGGCTGGACAGAGACACGACCGGACAGAGACACGACTGGACAGAGACACGACCGGTCAGAGACACGACCGGACAGAGACACGACCGGACAGAGACACGACTGGACAGAGACACGGCTGGACAGAGACACGACTGGACAGAGACACGACCGGTCAGAGACACGACCGGACAGAGACACGACCGCTCAGAGACACGACCGGACAGAGACACGACCGCTCAGAGACACGACCGGTCAGAGACACGGCTGGTCAGAGACACGACCGCTCAGAGACACGGCTGGTCAGAGACACGACCGCTCAGAGACACGACCGGACAGAGACACGACCGCTCAGAGACACGACCGGTCAGAGACACGGCTGGACAGAGACACGACCGGTCAGAGACACGACCGGTCAGAGACACGACTGGACAGAGACACGACTGGACAGAGACACATCTCGACAGAGACACGACTGGACAGAGACACGACCGGACAGAGACACGACCGGTCAGAGACACGGCTGGACAGAGACACGACTTGACAGAGACACGACCGGTCAGAGACACGGCTGGACAGAGACACGGCTGGACAGAGACACGACTTGACAGAGACACGACTTGACAGAGACACGACCGGTCAGAGACACGACCGGTCAGAGACACGGCTGGACAGAGACACGACCGGACAGAGACACGACCGGACAGAGACACGACCGGACAGAGACACGACCGGTCAGAGACACGGCTGGACAGAGACACGACCGGACAGAGACACGACCGGACAGAGACACGACCGGAGAGAGACACGACCGGACAGAGAGACGACTGGACAGAGACACGACTGGACAGAGACATGACCGGACAGAGACACGGCTGGACAGAGACACGACTGGACAGAGACACGACTGGACAGAGACACGACCGGTCAGAGACAAGGCTGGACAGAGACACGACCGGACAGAGACACGACCTGTCAGAGACACGACCGGTCAGAGACACGACCGGTCAGAGACACGGCTGGACAGAGACACGGCTGGACAGAGACACGACCGGTCAGAGACACGGCTGGACAGAGACACGACTGGACAGAGACACGACCGAACAGAGACACGACCGGACAGAGACACGGCTGGACAGAGACACGGCTGGACAGAGACACGACCGGACAGAGACACGACTGGACAGAGACACAACCGGACAGAGACACGACTGGACAGAGACACGACTGGACAGAGACACGACCGGACAGAGACACGACCGGACAGAGACACGACCGGTCAGAGACACGGCTGGACAGAGACACGACCGGTCAGAGACACGGCTGGACAGAGACACGACTGGACAGTGACACGACTGGACAGAGACATGACTGGACAGAGACACGGCTGGACAGAGACACGGCTGGACAGAGACACGACTGGACAGAGACACATCTCGACAGAGACACATCTCGACAGAGACACATCTCGACAGAGACACATCTCGACAGAGACACATCTCGACAGAGACACGATTGGACAGAGACATGACTGGACATAGACATGACTGGACAGAGACACGACTGGACAGAGACATGACCGGACAGAGACACGACTGGACAGAGACACGACTGGACAGAGACACATCTCGACAGAGACACGACTGGACAGAGACACGACCGGTCAGAGACACGGTTGGACAGAGACACGACCGGACAGAGACACGGCTGGACAGAGACACGACTGGACAGAGACACGACTGGACAGAGACACGGCTGGACAGAGACACGACTGGACAGAGACACGACTGGACAGAGACACGACTGGACAGAGAGACGACTGGACAGAGACACGACTGGACAGAGACACGACCGGACAGAGACACGGCTGGACAGAGACACGACTGGACAGAGAGACGACTGGACAGAGACACGACCGGACAGGGACACGACCGGTCAGAGACACGGCTGGACAGAGACACGACCGGACAGAGACACGACTGGACAGAGACACGACCAGACAGAGACACGACTGGACAGAGACACGACTTGACAGAGACACGACTGGACAGAGACACATCTCGACAGAGACACATCTCGACAGAGACACGATTGGACAGAGACACGACCGGTCAGAGACACGGCTGGACAGAGACACGAATGGACAGAGACACGGCTGGACAGAGACACGATTGGACAGGGACACGACCGGACAGAGACACGACCGGTCAGAGACATGACCGGACAGAGACACGGCTGGACAGAGACACGACTGGACAGAGACACGACTTGACAGAGACACGACTTGACAGAGACACGACTGGACAGAGACACATCTGGACAGAGACACGACTGGACAGAGACACGACTGGACAGAGACACATCTCGACAGAGACACGACTGGACAGAGACACGACCGGTCAGAGACACGGTTGGACAGAGACACGACCGGACAGAGACACGGCTGGACAGGGACACGACCGGACAGAGACACGACTGGACAGAGACACGACTGGACAGAGACACGACCGGTCAGAGACAAGGCTGGACAGAGACACGACCGGACAGAGACACGACCGGTCAGAGACACGACCGGTCAGAGACACGACCGTTCAGAGACACGGCTGGACATCTGTCCGACCGGTCAGAGACACGGCTGGACAGAGACACGACCGGTCAGAGACACGGCTGGACAGAGACATGACTGGACAGAGACACATCTCGACAGAGACACGACCGGTCAGAGACACGGCTGGACAGAGACACGACCGGACAGAGACACGACTGGACAGAGACACGACCGGACAGAGACACGACCGGACAGAGACACGGCTGGACAGAGACACGGCTGGACAGAGACACGACTGGACAGAGACACGACCGGACAGAGACACGACTGGACAGAGACACGACCGGACAGAGACACGACCGGACAGAGACACGACCGGTCAGAGACACGACCGGTCAGAGACACGGCTGGACAGAGACATGACTGGACAGTGACACATCTCGACAGAGACACATCTCGACAGAGACACGATTGGACAGAGACATGACTGGACATAGACATGACTGGACAGAGACACGACTGGACAGAGACATGACCGGACAGAGACACGACTGGACAGAGACACGACTGGACAGAGACATGACCGGACAGAGACACGGCTGGACAGAGACACGGCTGGACAGAGACACGACTGGACAGAGACACATCTCGACAGAGACACGATTGGACAGAGACATGACTGGACATAGACATGACTGGACAGAGACACGACTGGACAGAGACATGACCGGACAGAGACACGACTGGACAGAGACACGACTGGACAGAGACACATCTCGACAGAGACACGACTGGACAGAGACACGACCGGTCAGAGACACGGTTGGACAGAGACACGACCGGACAGAGACACGGCTGGACAGAGACACGACCGGACAGAGACACGACTGGACAGAGACACGACTGGACAGAGACACGACCGGACAGAGACACGACCGGACAGAGACACGACCGGTCAGAGACACGACCGGTCAGAGACACGACCGGTCAGAGACACGACCGGTCAGAGACACGGCTGGACAGAGACACGACTGGACAGTGACACGACTGGACAGAGACATGACTGGACAGAGACATGACCGGACAGAGACATGACCGGACAGAGACACGGCTGGACAGAGACACGACTGGACAGAGACACATCTCGACAGAGACACATCTCGACAGAGACACATCTCGACAGAGACACGATTGGACAGAGACATGACTGGACATAGACATGACTGGACAGAGACACGACTGGACAGAGTCATGACCGGACAGAGACACGACTGGACAGAGACACGACTGGACAGAGACACATCTCGACAGAGACACGACTGGACAGAGACACATCTCGACAGAGACACGACTGGACAGAGACACGACGGGTCAGAGACACGGTTGGACAGAGACACGACTGGACAGAGACACGACTGGACAGAGACACGGCTGGACAGAGACACGACTGGACAGAGACACGACTGGACAGAGACACGACCGGACAGAGACACGGCTGGACAGAGACACGACTGGACAGAGAGACGACTGGACAGAGACACGGCTGGACAGAGACACGGCTGGACAGAGACACGACTGGACAGAGACACGACTGGACAGAGACACGACCGGTCAGAGACACGGCTGGAAAGAGACACGACCGGACAGAGACACGACCGGACAGAGACACGGCTGGACAGAGACACGACCGGACAGAGACACGGCTGGACAGAGACACGACTGGACAGAGACACATCTCGACAGAGACACGATTGGACAGAGACACGACCGGTCAGAGACACGGCTGGACAGAGACACGATTGGACAGAGACACATCTCGACAGAGACACGACTGGACAGAGACACATCTCGACAGAGACACGATTGGACAGAGACACGACCGGTCAGAGACACGACCGGACAGAGACACGACCGGACAGAGACACGACCGGACAGAGACACAACTGGACAGAGACACGACCGGTCAGAGACACGGCTGGACAGAGACACGACCGGACAGATACACGACCGGTCAGAGACACGACTGGACAGAGACACGGCTGGACAGAGACACGACCGGACAGAGACACGGCCGGACAGAGACACGACTGGACAGAGACACGACTTGATAGAGACACGACTGGACAGAGACACATCTCGACAGAGACACGATTGGACAGAGACACGGCTGGACAGAGACACGACTGGACAGAGACACGGCTGGACAGAGACACAACCGGACAGAGACACGACTGGACAGAGACACGACCGGACAGAGACACATCTCGACAGAGACACGATTGGAAAGAGACACGATTGGACAGAGACACGATTGGACAGACACGACTGGACAAAGACACATCTCGACAGAGACACGACTGGACAGAGACACGGCTGGACAGAGACACGACTGGACAGAGACACGACTGGACAGAGACACGACCGGACAGAGACACATCTCGACAGAGACACGATTGGAAAGAGACACGATTGGACAGAGACACGATTGGACAGACACGACTGGACAAAGACACATCTCAACAGAGACACGACTGGACAGAGACACGGCTGGACAGAGACACGACTGGACAGAGACACGGCTGGACAGAGACACAGCTGGACAGAGACACGATCGGACAGAGACATGACCGGACAGAGACACGACCGGACAGAGACACGACCGGACAGAGACACGACTGGACAGAGACACAACTGGACAGAGACACGACTGGACAGAGACACGACCGGACAGAGACACGACCGGACAGAGACACGACCGGACATAGACATGACTGGACAGAGACACGACTGGACAGAGACACGACTGGACAGAGACACGACCGGTCAGGGACACCACCGGTCAGAGACACGGCTGGACAGAGACACGGCTGGACAGAGACACGACTGGACAGAGACACGACTGGACAGAGACACGACTGGACAGAGACACGACCAGACAGAGACACGACCGGACAGAGACACGACTGGACAGAGACACGACCAGACAGAGACACGACTGGACAGAGACACGACTTGACAGAGACACGACTGGACAGAGACACATCTCGACAGAGACACATCTCGACAGAGACACGATTGGACAGAGACACGACCGGTCAGAGACACGGCTGGACAGAGACACGAATGGACAGAGACACGGCTGGACAGAGACACGATTGGACAGGGACACGACCGGACAGAGACACGACCGGTCAGAGACATGACCGGACAGAGACACGGCTGGACAGAGACACGACTGGACAGAGACACGACTTGACAGAGACACGACTTGACAGAGACACGACTGGACAGAGACACATCTGGACAGAGACACGACTGGACAGAGACACGACTGGACAGAGACACATCTCGACAGAGACACGACTGGACAGAGACACGACCGGTCAGAGACACGGTTGGACAGAGACACGACCGGACAGAGACACGGCTGGACAGAGACACGACCGGACAGAGACACGACTGGACAGAGACACGACTGGACAGAGACACGACCGGTCAGAGACAAGGCTGGACAGAGACACGACCGGACAGAGACACGACCGGTCAGAGACACGACCGTTCAGAGACACGGCTGGACAGAGACACGACCGGACAGAGACACGACCGGACAGAGACACGACTGGACAGAGACACGACCGGACAGAGACACGACCGGACAGAGACACGGCTGGACAGAGACACGGCTGGACAGAGACACGACTGGACAGAGACACGACCGGACAGAGACACGACTGGACAGAGACACGACCGGACAGAGACACGACCGGACAGAGACACGACCGGTCAGAGACACGACCGGTCAGAGACACGACCGGTCAGAGACACGGCTGGACAGAGACATGACTGGACAGTGACACATCTCGACAGAGACACATCTCGACAGAGACACGATTGGACAGAGACATGACTGGACATAGACATGACTGGACAGAGACACGACTGGACAGAGACATGACCGGACAGAGACACGACTGGACAGAGACATGACTGGACAGAGACATGACCGGACAGAGACACGGCTGGACAGAGACACGGCTGGACAGAGACACGACTGGACAGAGACACATCTCGACAGAGACACGATTGGACAGAGACATGACTGGACATAGACATGACTGGACAGAGACACGACTGGACAGAAACATGACCGGACAGAGACACGACTGGACAGAGACACGACTGGACAGAGACACATCTCGACAGAGACACGACTGGACAGAGACACGACCGGTCAGAGACACGGTTGGACAGAGACACGACCGGACAGAGACACGGCTGGACAGAGACACGACCGGACAGAGACACGACTGGACAGAGACACGACCGGACAGAGACACGACCGGACAGAGACACGACTGGACAGAGACACATCTCGACAGAGACACGACTGGACAGAGACACGACCGGTCAGAGACACGGTTGGACAGAGACACGACTGGACAGAGACACGACTGGAAAGAGACACGGCTGGACAGAGACACGACTGGACAGAGACACGACTGGACAGAGACACGACTGGACAGAGACACGACTGGACAGAGACACGACCGGACAGAGACACGGCTGGACAGAGACACGACTGGACAGAGAGACGACTGGACAGAGACACGGCTGGACAGAGACACGGCTGGACAGAGACACGACTGGACAGAGACACGACTGGACAGAGACACGACCGGTCAGAGACACGGCTGGAAAGAGACACGACCGGACAGAGACACGACCGGACAGAGACACGGCTGGACAGAGACACGACCGGACAGAGACACGGCTGGACAGAGACACGACTGGACAGAGACACATCTCGACAGAGACACGATTGGACAGAGACACGACCGGTCAGAGACACGGCTGGACAGAGACACGATTGGACAGAGACACATCTCGACAGAGACACGACTGGACAGAGACACATCTCGACAGAGACACGATTGGACAGAGACACGACCGGTCAGAGACACGACCGGACAGAGACACGACCGGACAGAGACACAACTGGACAGAGACACGACCGGTCAGAGACACGGCTGGACAGAGACACGACCGGACAGATACACGACCGGTCAGAGACACGACTGGACAGAGACACGGCCGGACAGAGACACGACTGGACAGAGACACGACTTGATAGAGACACGACTGGACAGAGACACATCTCGACAGAGACACGATTGGACAGAGACACGGCTGGACAGAGACACGACTGGACAGAGACACGGCTGGACAGAGACACAACCGGACAGAGACACGACTGGACAGAGACACGACCGGACAGAGACACATCTCGACAGAGACACGATTGGAAAGAGACACGATTGGACAGAGACACGATTGGACAGACACGACTGGACAAAGACACATCTCGACAGAGACACGACTGGACAGAGACACGGCTGGACAGAGACACGACTGGACAGAGACACGACTGGACAGAGACACGACCGGACAGAGACACATCTCGACAGAGACACGATTGGAAAGAGACACGATTGGACAGAGACACGATTGGACAGACACGACTGGACAAAGACACATCTCAACAGAGACACGACTGGACAGAGACACGGCTGGACAGAGACACGACTGGACAGAGACACGGCTGGACAGAGACACAGCTGGACAGAGACACGATCGGACAGAGACATGACCGGACAGAGACACGACCGGACAGAGACACGACCGGACAGAGACACGACTGGACAGAGACACAACTGGACAGAGACACGACTGGACAGAGACACGACCGGACAGAGACACGACCGGACAGAGACACGACCGGACATAGACATGACTGGACAGAGACACGACTGGACAGAGACATGACTGGACAGAGACACGACTGGACAGAGACATGACTGGACAGAGACACAACTGGACAGAGACACGACTGGACAGAGACACGACCGGACAGAGACACGACCGGACATAGACATGACTGGACAGAGACACAACTGGACAGAGACACGACTGGACAGAGACACGACCGGACAGAGACACGACCGGACAGAGACACGACCGGACAGAGACACGACTGGACAGAGACACAACTGGACAGAGACACGACTGGACAGAGACACGACCGGACAGAGACACGACCGGACAGAGACACGACCGGACATAGACATGACTGGACAGAGACACGACTGGACAGAGACATGACTGGACAGAGACACGACTGGACAGAGACATGACTGGACAGAGACACAACTGGACAGAGACACGACTGGACATAGACACGACCGGACAGAGACACGACCGGACATAGACATGACTGGACAGAGACACGACTGGACAGAGACACGATTGGACAGACACGACTGGACAAAGACACATCTCAACAGAGACACGACTGGACAGAGACACGGCTGGACAGAGACACGACTGGACAGAGACACGGCTGGACAGAGACACAGCTGGACAGAGACACGATCGGACAGAGACATGACCGGACAGAGACACGACCGGACAGAGACACGACCGGACAGAGACACGACTGGACAGAGACACAACTGGACAGAGACACGACTGGACAGAGACACGACCGGACAGAGACACGACCGGACAGAGACACGACCGGACATAGACATGACTGGACAGAGACACGACTGGACAGAGACATGACTGGACAGAGACACGACTGGACAGAGACATGACTGGACAGAGACACAACTGGACAGAGACACGACTGGACAGAGACACGACCGGACAGAGACACGACCGGACATAGACATGACTGGACAGAGACACAACTGGACAGAGACACGACTGGACAGAGACACGACCGGACAGAGACACGACCGGACAGAGACACGACCGGACAGAGACACGACTGGACAGAGACACAACTGGACAGAGACACGACTGGACAGAGACACGACCGGACAGAGACACGACCGGACAGAGACACGACTGGACAGAGACACGACTGGACAGAGACACGACCGGACAGAGACACGACCGGACAGAGACACGACCGGACAGAGACACGACTGGACAGAGACACAACTGGACAGAGACACGACTGGACAGAGACACGACCGGACAGAGACACGACCGGACATAGACATGACTGGACAGAGACACGACTGGACAGAGACATGACTGGACAGAGACACGACTGGACAGAGACATGACTGGACAGAGACACAACTGGACAGAGACACGACTGGACAGAGACACGACCGGACAGAGACACGACCGGACATAGACATGACTGGACAGAGACACAACTGGACAGAGACACGACTGGACAGAGACACGACCGGACAGAGACACGACCGGACAGAGACACGATCGGACAGAGACACGACTTGTTAGAGACAGTTGACCAGTCTTCATGTGTGTGTGAGGACAGAAGAGAAATGTCCGGCCTCTGACCTCCATGACCTAAAATACATGTTCCTGGAGGACCAGGTGACATCATGTCACTGACGTCAGCAGGTCCTCAGGTCTGAGAATAACTGGCTGTAAATAAAGAGGCCTGATAGGAAGAAGAATGTTGAACTCAAGCGCTGATTGGCTGAACTAAAGGTTCCACGTGTGGTCTGGAAGAAACTCACGAGGGATCAAGAAAGTTGATCGGTCTATCTAGTTAAACACTAGTTAAGAAACTAGTTAAACGGATTTAAAACATCGCTCTTTCATGAGCTCATCAGGTTGCAGTACCATAATAATCCACTAGATGTAGAACGTTATCAAAAAACAAATCCATTCATTCCCGCTCAAGTTATGATCAGCAGTTCACGCACAAAACCAGTAGGTGGCAGCATTTTACACACAAACAAACAACCCTCGCGTCCTGCCGCGCATGCGCATTTGAGACGTTTCCTTCATCGACAGAGCTAATGGTTTGTCCTGGTCAAGGGAGAGTCTGGACAGGTCAGGGTTCAAGTCTCCTCCAGTTGGATCTAATGTTCCTGCTGAGCTTCTGTCAACACTTTGAAATAGAAGCAGAAACTTGAGAAACTTAAGATGGTATTAGTTTCAGCTTCTGTCCAAGAACTGAGAACATTTTGTTTGTTTATTTTAATAAATGTTAAAGCAAATAAAAAGATCGAACAAGAATTGAGTAAAAATGATTAAATAAAGTTGAATTACTGCTACATTATGTATTGGGACAGTTTGGAATAAAAATATATATTATTAACACGTCCAACCATTAAAAAAAAAGTTAGAAAAGTGGATTCATTATTTATTCATTAATTCAATGTCTTTACTTAAAATATATATGTAAATTAAACAATACATATATAATGTATTTATATATATAATTAGTAAAGATTCTAATAAAAGTATGTGCAAAATGTAATTTAAAGGAACAAAATGTTTTGTATTATTTATTTACTTTTGCCCAGTTATTTTAGTACTTGTTGAATTTGTAGAAATATATTTATTTATATATAAATATAAATGTATATAATTAAATAAAATGAATTCTCGTCATGAGAGTCACATTCATGCAAAACAAAAAAATAAATACTGCAAATATTTTATAATTATTTATTTTTTCAAAGTTTTCTTTGAAATAAATACATATATAATTTATTTATATATAATTAGTAAACATCTAAATATAAATGACTGAAGAACATGAAAATATAATTCAAAATAAACATTTTTTTTATGATTTATTCCCAATTATTTTACAAAGTAAAGGTATATATTTCTCTCTCTCTCTCTCTTTATATATATATATATATATATACATAAATATTGTATATATTTATTGCATGTATTTATATACATGTATATGAATTAAAATGATAACTCTTTTTTTTTAAATTGTAACAAATAAGTATAGCCACAAAAATTCAAAACTAAATACCGCAAATATTAACCTAGTTACATAAATGCGTTATAAAGAATCATTACTTTTTTTTTTCACACTTTTGTTTGTAATCGTTTCTGTAAATCATAAGCATAAACTTCAAGGACCGTCGGTTCAAACAGTGGCTGAACGACTGACAACCTTCAATTTGGCTCCAGACTTTCATTCCACAAGAATCGCAGCCAGAAGAACGTGTTTGCTGAACATCTGCTGTGCAGACAGTGAACGCACCACGGTTGTGGTTTGAAGCAGAAGATTTCCTTGTTGAGAGTTTAAAGAAGAGAAAAACATCCTTTATCTGATGAGAAGTGATGAACGTTCATGCAGCGGAGATGAGAACTTTAATCTTGACAGGAGAACATCATGCATCTGGTCCGGTTCTGACTGGATCAGGTCTAAAGGGGTCACAGTTCTGCGTCACCACTGGGACCTGTGAACGCTCGCTGTGGTCACTAATCAACGGCCCATTGATCACAAACACAAAGGGAAGCAGAGATTGACCGAGGGGGGGGCGAGGAAGTACAGAATGTTCTGCTGGACTGTTGTTGCTGCTGAAAGAACCACCAGCTAGAAGAGAACATGACAGTAAAACGTCTTTAGATTAATCCACGGAATGTTCTGAGTCAGTGCCATCAGAATATTTGTTGAATTCATTTTTTTCAAATGTTGAAAGGTTGAAATCATTTTAAATATTTAATTTCTGTTATTTTTTCATTTCAATTATTAAATATTTGTTTAATTCATAGCGTTTATAATTCAATATATATAAAAAACACAAGACAAAACCAAACGAGTACAGAGTTACTGGATCATACATAAACGATCAGGTGACGTCATCACTGCTGCATCAGTTTAGATATTTTCATGACAAAGTATCAACTTTGTTTTAACGTCTGGAGTTTAAACATGTTAAAGTACATCTCACCATCAATCAGTAGATTCTGATGTCAAAGGATTTCAACAGGAATGTTTAAATTTCATGGTCACATCCTTTTCAACGTTTGTTCGGCTCAGTGAGTTAATGACTCTTTTGCAGTCGTGAACTATTGTTTCTGTTGAAATTTCAATGTACAAACTACAGCAAGTGAAGAACAAAACATCTTTTCTGGTAACATTTGATGTAAGTTATGGTTCGTCTGAAGAAGAACCGTCAGAGCTGTGAACTACTGAAAGAGTTTTATTGTTTTGTTCAGACAACTAACATTTACAGCTCGGTGGGAGAGAGTCTGGAGCTGAACTGCTCTGACATCAGTGGAAACAAACCACATGTAGGGTTACTTGAATTCTTCAGTCACAACTCCACTCTGATGTTTCAATCACTGACCTTGAACCACACAGGTCAATACACCTGTCATCGCAGTGATCAGGATTATTATTATTTCAACCTGTTTGTGTGTCCTGAGTCTGACCCGCCTGCTGATGTGTTCTTCACTGGAGGAGAAAACGTGACTCTACGATGCGGCGACTGGAAACAGCCTGATCAGATTCACTGGTTCATGAAGACAAACAGAACTGAAGGAAGACAATCACGTGTATATAAAGAACAAAGAGACAGAATCTTTCTCTCCGACACGAGCCTGGTGATCACTAACATCTCTCTGAAGACAGTGGAGAGTTCTGGTGTGTGGTTCTGAAAGACAAACGTTGTGTGTTCAGATCTAAGACCCTTGTAAAGTTCGGAGAGCCAGAGGTTGATCACCATCTAGTGCGGTCTGTGCTGCTCAGTGTTGTGATCTTCATGATGTGTGTTGTTGTTGTTGTTGTTGTTGTTGTTGTTGTTGTTGTTGTGGTCCAGGAGGAGCAGGAGTAGAGAGCAGCTCCCAGCACCTGTGGAGGAAGTGGAGATGTTGGAATGAATCTGGATGAATCTTTCTTTGACTGTTTGTAATCATTGTGACTCTTGTTTCCTCTTCAGTGTCAATAAAGTTTAACCTTTGACCTCCAATAAAAGACCGTACAGTTTTCTTTGTGTAGAGATGAAGTCGATGAGTTTACGTCAAATATTATTCTGACTTTTTTCTTCCTGTTTTCTTTCTTTCTGCTCCTCAGTCTGGTTATGTTTCTCAATGATGTCTCTTTAAAAAAAAAATTCTCCAGAAAACAAGGTCAATAATCACCTTTTTTAATCTCCTTCTCTGATCACATCACCGACTGCTTCTATAATGATGTATTTCTACACTTGTAAATGCGAGGATTTTGAATCCTTTATTTTGTTAGGTGTTCTGTTATTTTGAAAACCTTTAACCGGAAGCTGAACTCATCTGCGCGAGTGTCAAAAGTCAGAAAAGGTTACGTTCACGAGCAGAAACTCTTGGTAACATGAGAGACAAAGATGTTCCAGAGAATCCAGTGTCGACGCTTGTTGAGGATAATAAAATGGTTCTTTAATGTGTGTTTGTAACATCTTTACCTTTGTTGATAATGTTGTTTATTCTCTTCTAAATAAAGTTCTGCTCTGTCAGTAAACATCAGTAAAAGTGCGTTAAATCGGTGGCAAATAAAAACACTACGGTGCAGAAGTAAATCAATGCCATCAGAATATTTAATGGTTACATTTATTTTAATTATTCAATATTTGTTCTATTTTAATTTCAATTATTTAATATTTGTTATATTATCATTTACATTTTTTAAGTTTTTTAATTTTTAAAGTTTTAAATTCAATACAAAAAATTAAAAGCCTTTTGAATTCAATTAAAAAAAATACGAAACCTTTTAAATTCATCATAACAGATCCACCAGACAAAACCAAACGAGTACCGAGCCAATATAATATTTCTTGTTCTGGGGTTGAATTGATCTAAACCCCACTGGACACTCTGGTTTGGTCCCGTCACAGTTCAGCTCCAGTGTCTGTCCAACATAATGGTCAAAAAACTGACGTCTCATGTTTCGTGTCACAAACAAGGAGAGTGAAGTTCTTCTTGTGCGTGACGTTGTTCTGGGTCCAGCACTGTTCTTGGTACTGACCCGAGTCTGAAACCTTAAGAGAGTCTATTGTAAGGTCACCTTGACCCAGAGACAACACAAAGGATACCACAAATACATTTGTTTTCGGGCCTTTGGGTCACCACGACCCAGAGACAACACAAGGGATACCGCAAATACATTTGTTTTCAGGCCTTCGGGTAACCTTGACCCAGAGACAACACAAGGGATACTGAAACACATTTGTTTTGGCCCTCCGGGTCACCTTGAACCAGAGATAATACAAGGGATACCACAAAAACATTTATATGTTACCATCTGTTGGAAAAAGAAAGATGCACGAAAAATAAAAACTCCCTAAAAAACTCTTTCTTTCCTTTTCTTACTTTGGGCCACATAGGTACAAGCAAATGGCCGCATGTGGCCCCCGAGCCACACTGTCCAATTGTCCAGAAAAATATCGTTATTTTACATCTTGGGTTGTTCACACGCGAGGTGTCAATAAAGTTTATACGCAGAAGCATGTTTTAGTTTGTATTCAGTCGTTTCATTTCCTGCACATTAACATTCAAGATTCATATCAGCGGTTGCGTAACTCGGCGACGTCCGTCCAGGAAAGTCGCCAACTTCTCGTGGCGAGGCGTCCGTGACATAACGGCTCATTATCCTCTCGGTCTGACTCTGACAACGGTCGCTTGTCTCCGTCCGTCATCGCGGAGAAAGAAACAAACCCACTCAGGGAGAAAGAGAGAGTTTTCTCTCCGACTGTTCTTTTCTTTCCACGTCAATTCACGACATCAGCAGTTTGTTGTTTGTCCTCTTTTGAATGTTGTCACGAGACGCCATCTGAGCTCCTCTGTCTCTGATGTGAGGTGGACACGAGCAGGTGAGCTCCTCTGTCTCTGATGTGAGGTGGACACGAGCAGGTGAGCTCCTCTGTCTCTGATGTGAGGTGGACACGAGCAGGTGAGCTCCTCTGTCTCTGATGTGAGGTGGACACGAGCAGGTGAGCTCCTCTGTCTCTGATGTGAGGTGGACATGAGCAGGTGAGCTCCTCTGTCTCTGATGTGAGGTGGACACGAGCAGGTGAGCTCCTCTGTCTCTGATGTGAGGTGGACACGAGCAGGTGAGCTCCTCTGTCTCTGATGTGAGGTGGACACGAGCAGGTGAGCTCCTCTGTCTCTGATGTGAGGTGGACACGAGCAGGTGAGATCCTCTGTCTCTGATGTGAGGTGGACACGAGCAGGTGAGCTCCTCTGTCTCTGATGTGAGGTGGACACGAGCAGGTGAGCTCCTTTGTCTCTGATGTGAGGTGGACACGAGCAGGTGAGCTCCTCTGTCTCTGATGTGAGGTGGACACGAGCAGGTGAGCTCCTCTGTCTCTGATGTGAGGTGGACATGAGCAGGTGAGCTCCTCTGTCTCTGATGTGAGGTGGACACGAGCAGGTGAGCTCCTCTGTCTCTGATGTGAGGTGGACACGAGCAGGTGAGCTCCTCTGTCTCTGATGTGAGGTGGACACGAGCAGGTGAGCTCCTCTGTCTCCGATGTGAGGTGGACACGAGCAGGTGAGCTCCTTTGTCTCTGATGTGAGGTGGACACGAGCAGGTGAGCTCCTCTGTCTCTGATGTGAGGTGGACACGAGCAGGTGAGCTCCTCTGTCTCTGATGTGAGGTGGACACGAGCAGGTGAGCTCCTCTGTCTCTGATGTGAGGTGGACACGAGCAGGTGAGCTCCTCTGTCTCTGATGTGAGGTGGACACGAGCAGGTGAGCTCCTCTGTCTCTGATGTGAGGTGGACACGAGCAGGTGAGCTCCTCTGTCTCTGATGTGAGGTGGACACGAGCAGGTGAGCTCCTCTGTCTCTGATGTGAGGTGGACACGAGCAGGTGAGCTCCTCTGTCTCCGATGTGAGGTGGACACGAGCAGGTGAGCTCCTTTGTCTCTGATGTGAGGTGGACACGAGCAGGTGAGCTCCTCTGTCTCTGATGTGAGGTGGACACGAGCAGGTGAGCTCCTCTGTCTCTGATGTGAGGTGGACACGAGCAGGTGAGCTCCTCTGTCTCTGATGTGAGGTGGACACGAGCAGGTGAGCTCCTCTGTCTCTGATGTGAGGTGGACACGAGCAGGTGAGCTCCTCTGTCTCTGATGTGAGGTGGACACGAGCAGGTGAGCTCCTCTGTCTCTGATGTGAGGTGGACACGAGCAGGTGAGCTCCTCTGTCTCTGATGTGAGGTGGACACGAGCAGGTGAGCTCCTCTGTCTCTGATGTGAGGTGGACACGAGCAGGTGAGCTCCTCTGTCTCTGATGTGAGGTGGACACGAGCAGGTGAGATCCTCTGTCTCTGATGTGAGGTGGACACGAGCAGGTGAGCTCCTCTGTCTCCGATGTGAGGTGGACACGAGCAGGTGAGCTCCTCTGTCTCTGATGTGAGGTGGACACGAGCAGGTGAACAGGTCAGGAGGGTTAATGACTTACAGTTTGACACTTGCATCGTAACGTTTCACACGATGTCCAGGTTTGTGTCGACACGACAGCAAAAGAAAAAAAAAAAATTCTTATCGTTTCCTCATCGCGTCTGTTTCACAACGACTGGAACACACTTTACATTGCAAACATTCCTGTTTAGAAAAACATTTAAATGGCAAAAAACATTTCAACTGGCTCGTACGACAACAGTTAGCTTGGATCCTCTGCAAAGAATGTGTGAACTGGATGTGTGAGTCTGAACTATTTGAAGAGTTTCTGCAGATCATTGTTACCATTTAAATAACTCTAGTGTAGTTCAGCTGCTGTTGTGTCGTTGTGTTGTTAGCTTGACTGAGATGTTGCTGAATATTCTATTCACATCGGTGGAGTTGTGTGACGAGAAGAAAAGTATGTTTTTAGATGATTAGACAAACACAAAAGGGAGTAGATTGATGGACAGATGAATGTATGAATGGATAGAGAGAGACAGAGCAACATCTATGTTAGCATTGATATTTTAAGGTTGAAATGTTAGCATTGATGTGCTAGCATTAATATGTTAGCGTTGATGACTTAGCATCGATATCTTAGCAGTACATTGTTAGCCCTAATAAGCGTTGATTTGTTAGCTAAGATATATATGTGTTAATAAATGCGCTAATGTGTTAGCCTTGATATGTTAGCGTTTATATTGTATGTTAGGGTTAATATTTTAAAATTGACATGTTAGTGTTAATATGTTAGTCTTAGTATGTTAATGTATTTGCATTTTTATGTTAGCATTATTGTGTTAGTGTTAATGTCTTAGCATTTATGTGGTAGCATCCATACGTAAACATTGATATCTTAGTGTTAATATGTTAATGTTAATGTGTTAGCATTATTATGTTAGTGTTAATGTGTTAGCATTGATGTGTTAGCGTTATTATGTTGGCATCATTATTTTAGCATTATTATGTAAGTCTTAATGTGTTAGAATTATTATGTTAGTGTTAATGTGTTAGCATTGATGTGTTGGCATTGATATATTAGCATTGATATGTTAGTGTAATTATGTTAGCATCATTATGTTAGCATTCTGGAACTCCTGTGTTGTTCTCAGTGTTATCTTGACCTTTAAAGTATATATTTTATTGAGTATTGTTTTGATTGTTTAAGCGTTTGTGACCCTGGTCTGGAAAAGCGCTATATAAATAAAAAATCCTTACTTACTTACTATTATTATGTAAGTGTTAATGTGTTAGCATTGATATGTTAGCATAAGAGTGATGTCACCAAAAAGACGATGTCTTTTCTTGAGTTCAGTCTCAACTTCAATATTTCTGCTGGTCTCTGCTCAGCTCATAACAACCTGAGGGTCTACCCTGTCGTACGGTTACATAACCTCTGGTCAGGGTTCCCTGCTCGGAGTAACTGAGACGCCTCAGGCGAGTCCAGCTTCTGTCCTGCTGCGAGTCCATCTCATCGGAAGATGAAACCTTCTGGTCTTAAGGTCGACCACAACCTCTGATCTCGCTCGGGACGGATTTCAGCGACACATACTTAACAGTGACGTCTCGGTTTTCTGATGCTGGACCTTTCAGTCCGTGCTACGATGACAACCTGATCTTAACGACCTCAAATACATTTGTATTTTATCTGTTGGACCGAAGAGATGGAAGTAAGTAAGTAAGTCATTTTTATTTATATAGCGCTTTTCCAGACCAGGGTCACAAAGCGCTTAAACAATCAAACCAATATTCAATAAAGTATATACTTTAAAGATCAAGATAATACTGAGAACACAACAGGAGTTCCAGGAAATCAAGGAAAGGCCTGAACAAATAAAAATATTTTAAGATGTTTCTTAAAGGAGTCAGTAATAATGATAATATAATAATAAAGACTCCATCGAGCGCAAAGAGAGAGGAAGATTGTTCCAAAGCTTGTTCTTCAAAAACAAAAGATGTTGTCGATGCTCGTGTTGAGACACCACAGGGATTATTAAAGGGACAGTAGTCGTGACAGTCACTGGACACTGTTGATATAAAGATTTAATTTTATGAGTGTTCCTGGTGAGGGCGCGACGAGGAACTAAAAACGATCCCGGGAAGATCAGTTCCTGGTGTTATTTTGGCAGCTCAGGTTTGCCCTGATCAGATAACTACCACTTAATCATGTATGTATCGTTAAACTTTTACCATCAGGGCTCGTTTACTTCTGCAGTTATAGAAGTTACTCTCAAAATATTGAAGAGTAGTGAGAACATAGTACAAAGTTACAGTAGATGTGCTATTTCTGCTGAAATAAGATTCATTAAAAAGTGCCATTTATGGAGCGAAATTGTTGGAGAAACGTGGAACTGATGGCATTTCTTTCTAGAACTGAGTAGTATTTTCTGTTCAGAGTCGTGACACCAAACCTGCAGAGAGTACTGACACGAGCAGTAAAACCTTGCAAAATAGAAAAAATGCAAAAGTACAGCCTGAAGGGATCTAAGAACCAGATGGTCCACATCAGTTATTCCATACGTTTTCAGAAGCTAACGCCTCCTTGAACCATTAGTTCGACCATGTGTTGTTTTTATCAGAACAAGTGTTATACTTGTGTACTTTTGCTGGTTATAACTGTTGGCCACACAAGACCCAGAAAGAAAACTTCTGTGCGAACAGAAGTATGTGAACCTGCCTGAGCACGCTAGGTTTAAAAGCCATGTTTGGTCACATTGACTCGCTACTGATTTACAGCTGTCGGCCTGCGGCCATACTACCTACCATAGAGTTCAGTCACGTGATCGTGTGTTGACATTCCTGCGAGCGCTGCGGCTCCGTCTGCCTGTTAGAAGATCCACACAATGACAGCTGGACTTCAGAATCAACATCCTGACGCGTTCATCATCATCTCTGGTGATTTTAATCAACCTGGACTCTACTCTGACTACTCTCCACCAGGCGGTGGATTGTCCCTCCAGTTATAACTATAATAATAATAACAATACTGACCACTAGGACAATCAGGAAGTAGACTCCAGCTGTGGAGGACGCCACAGAGACTGCTTTGACACCACAGACTAGGAGGTGAGGTCTCATGGTGAGGACATCGAGGGTCAGACACTGTCTAACGGATTATTTAAATTTCTGCTTAGATGTTGTCGCCCCTGCTAAGACTGTCACTGTTACCCTAATAATAAACCGTGGGTAACGAAGGAGGTCAAGGATGTCCTGAACAGGAAGAAGGTGCTTCAGTAGCAGAGACAGGGACGCCATGAGGTCAGCACAGCAGGAGGTGAAGCGATGCTTGAGGGAGGGACACCTACAGGAGGAGGTGAAGCTTGAGGAAGGTACACCTACAGGAGGAGGTGAAGCTTGAGGGAGGGACACCTACAGGAGGAGGTGAAGCTTGAGGGAGGGACACCTACAGGAGGAGGTGAAGCTTGAGGGAGGGACACCTACAGGAGGAGGTGAAGCTTGAGGGAGGGACACCTACAGGAGGAGGTGAAGCTTGAGGGAGGGACAACTACAGGAGGAGGTGAAGCTTGAGGGAGGGACACCTACAGGAGGAGGTGAAGCTTGAGGGACCTACAGGAGGAGGTGAAGCTTGAGGGAGGGACACCTACAGGAGGAGGTGAAGCTTGAGGGAGGGACACCTACAGGAGGAGGTGAAGCTTGAGGGAGGGACACCTACAGGAGGAGGTGAAGCTTGAGGGAGGTACACCTACAGGAGGAGGTGAAGCTTGAGGGAGGTACACCTACAGGAGGAGGTGAAGCTTGAGGGAGGGACACCTACAGGAGGAGGTGAAGCTTGAGGGAGGGACACCTACAGGAGGAGGTGAAGCTTGAGGGAGGGACACCTACAGGAGGAGGTGAAGCTTGAGGGAGGGACACCTACAGGAGGAGGTGAAGCTTGAGGGAGGTACACCTACAGGAGGAGGTGAAGCTTGAGGGAGGGACACCTACAGGAGGAGGTGAAGCTTGAGGGAGGGACACCTACAGGAGGAGGTGAAGCCTGAGGGAGGGACACCTACAGGAGGAGGTGAAGCTTGAGGGAGGGACAACTACAGGAGGAGGTGAAGCTTGAGGGAGGGACACCTACAGGAGGAGGTGAAGCTTGAGGGAGGGACACCTACAGGAGGAGGTGAAGCTTGAGGGAGGGACACCTACAGGAGGAGGTGAAGCTTGAGGGAGGGACACCTACAGGAGGAGGTGAAGCTTGAGGGAGGGACACCTACAGGAGGAGGTGAAGCTTGAGGGAGGGACACCTACAGGAGGAGGTGAAGCTTGAGGGAGGGACACCTACAGGAGGAGGTGAAGCTTCAGGGACCTACAGGAGGAGGTGAAGCTTGAGGGAGGGACACCTACAGGAGGAGGTGAAGCTTGAGGGAGGGACACCTACAGGAGGAGGTGAAGCTTGAGGGAGGGACACCTACAGGAGGAGGTGAAGCTTGAGGGAGGGACACCTACAGGAGGAGGTGAAGCTTGAGGGAGGGACACCTACAGGAGGAGGTGAAGCTTGAGGGAGGTACACCTACAGGAGGAGGTGAAGGTTGAAGGAGGTACACCTACAGCAGGAGGTGAAGCTTGAGGGAGGGACACCTACAGGAGGAGGTGAGGCTTGAGGGAGGGACACCTTCAGGAGGAGGTGAAGCTTGAGGGAGGGACACCTACAGGAGGAGGTGAAGCTTGAGGGAGGGACACCTGCAGGAGGAGGTGAAGCTTGAGGGAGGGACACCTACAGGAGGAGGTGAAGCTTGAGGGAGGGACACCTACAGGAGGAGGTGAAGCTTGAGGGAGGGACACCTACAGGAGGAGGTGAAGCTTGAGGGAGGGACACCTGCAGGAGGAGGTGAAGCTTGAGGGAGGGACACCTACAGGAGGAGGTGAAGCTTGAGGGAGGGACACCTGCAGGAGGAGGTGAAGCTTGAGGGAGGGACACCTGCAGGAGGAGGTGAAGCTTGAGGGAGGGACACCTACAGGAGGAGGTGAAGCTTGAGGGAGGGACACCTACAGGAGGAGGTGAAGCTTGAGGGAGGGACACCTGCAGGAGGAGGTGAAGCTTGAGGGAGGGACACCTACAGGAGGAGGTGAAGCTTGAGGGAGGGACACCTACAGGAGGAGGTGAAGCTTGAGGGAGGGACACCTACAGGAGGAGGTGAAGCTTGAGGGACCTACAGGAGGAGGTGAAGCTTGAGGGAGGGACACCTACAGGAGGAGGTGAAGCTTGAGGGACCTACAGGAGGAGGTGAAGCTTGAGGGAGGGACACCTACAGGAGGAGGTGAAGCTTGAGGGAGGGACACCTACAGGAGGAGGTGAAGCTTCAGGGACCTACAGGAGGAGGTGAAGCTTGAGGGAGGGACACCTACAGGAGGAGGTGAAGCTTGAGGGAGGGACACCTACAGGAGGAGGTGAAGCTTGAGGGAGGGACACCTACAGGAGGAGGTGAAGCTTGAGGGAGGGACACCTACAGGAGGAGGTGAAGCTTGAGGGAGGGACACCTACAGGAGGAGGTGAAGCTTGAGGGAGGTACACCTACAGGAGGAGGTGAAGGTTGAAGGAGGTACACCTACAGCAGGAGGTGAAGCTTGAGGGAGGGACACCTACAGGAGGAGGTGAGGCTTGAGGGAGGGACACCTTCAGGAGGAGGTGAAGCTTGAGGGAGGGACACCTACAGGAGGAGGTGAAGCTTGAGGGAGGGACACCTGCAGGAGGAGGTGAAGCTTGAGGGAGGGACACCTACAGGAGGAGGTGAAGCTTGAGGGAGGGACACCTACAGGAGGAGGTGAAGCTTGAGGGAGGGACACCTACAGGAGGAGGTGAAGCTTGAGGGAGGGACACCTGCAGGAGGAGGTGAAGCTTGAGGGAGGGACACCTACAGGAGGAGGTGAAGCTTGAGGGAGGGACACCTACAGGAGGAGGTGAAGCTTGAGGGAGGGACACCTACAGGAGGAGGTGAAGCTTGAGGGAGGGACACCTGCAGGAGGAGGTGAAGCTTGAGGGAGGGACACCTGCAGGAGGAGGTGAAGCTTGAGGGAGGGACACCTACAGGAGGAGGTGAAGCTTGAGGGAGGGACACCTACAGGAGGAGGTAAAGCTTGAGGGATGGACACCTACAGGAGGAGGTGAAGCTTGAGGGAGGGACACCTACAGGAGGAGGTGAAGCTTGAGGGAGGGACAACTACAGGAGGAGGTGAAGCTTGAGGGAGGGACACCTACAGGAGGAGGTGAAGCTTGAGGGAGGGACACCTACAGGAGGAGGTGAAGCTTGAGGGAGGGACACCTACAGGAGGAGGTGAAGCTTGAGGGAGGGACACCTACAGGAGGAGGTGAAGCTTGAGGGAGGGACACCTACAGGAGGAGGTGAAGCTTGAGGGAGGTACACCTACAGGAGGAGGTGAAGCTTGAGGGAGGGACACCTACAGGAGGAGGTGAAGCTTGAGGGAGGGACACCTACAGGAGGAGGTGAAGCTTGAGGGAGGGACACCTTCAGGAGGAGGTGAAGCTTGAGGGAGGGACACCTACAGGAGGAGGTGAAGCTTCAGGGACCTACAGGAGGAGGTGAAGCTTGAGGGAGGGACACCTACAGGAGGAGGTGAAGCTTGAGGGAGGGACACCTACAGGAGGAGAAGCTGAGCGGAGAACAAATAAGAGAGTCTGGGATGAGGTTAAAACCATCACTGGACAAGTCCTCTCTGACTGCAGTGGACACGGTGGAGACAAACGTTCTAAACAACTTTTTCAACAGTTTTGATCACCTCACCCTCACTGCAGCTTCTGGACCTGCCCCACCTTCTTGTGCCCCCTCAGTGCCCCCTCAGCTCCACACAACCTCTTCCCAGGTTCACCTCAGTCCAGGGAAGGCTGCTGGTCCTGACAAGTGTCTCCTCGACTGCTGAAGACCTGCTGGACTAGCTGAGCCGCTCCTTCATATCATCAACCTCAGTCTACGCCTGGAGAAAGTACCAACCCTGTGAAGACTTCCTGTATCGATCCAGTCCAGAAGAAGATCCGGTCGAGCTGATCCATTACAGACTCTGGCACTGACTTCACAGCTGATGAAGTCACTGGTTTTAAATAATCCAACTGTTCTGTGGAATAGTACTAGTGTCGTGGGAAAGAATATCGTGAACTATATTCGTCGTCTCATCATTGAACTTCATGGATTGTATTTATGAATAGTATCGAGTGTGTATTTGCGTCGCAGATGTAGTTTGTCGACAGAGAACGTTAGTGTTAAATAATGAGTTTGTTTGTGACGTCATGCTTTAACTAAACTTCAGATTTGCTTCCAAAGATCCCATATATTTCCTTCAGAGAACCTTCAACAGTGTAACCAATGACCTTCAAACCACAGTTTTTGTCACATGTTCTCATTAAAGCAAATGTTGTGGTTCTTGACTCGTAAATATATGAAATATAATCATAATTCATGTCCTGCTAAATGAAATCCCTGCATCAGGTCCGGTTTGTTGCGTTGGAAGATTGCGTTCGATACGTGGAAGCAACAACGAAATGTTGGTCAAGGTCACGTGATCCGAGCGAAAGTGTCGTCGGTTCACTGGGATCCAGAACTGAAGCCCGGCTCGCCGCCAGAGCCTTCTTTCACCTCAATGAACACTAAGACTCCGCCCCCTTTCAGGCCCGACCCGAGCCTCCGTCACGGAAAGTGTGAGATTTTAATGATTTTCTGCAGCGTGTTTGTCGCTTCTTTGATGAGGGGGTCCTGCAGGGGTCAGAGGTCAGTGTGTCATCAGAACCGATGGTTTGGGTCGACTCTCCATCGAGATTCTGTTGGTCTGAACCGTCTGATCAAGACCTGATGTGTGGTCAGATCCACACCTTCTCCCTCCAGTCGAGTCACCGGGTCGACCTGTTCGCTCATAGAAGCAGAAGAACTACCAGAACCAGAACCAGCAGAAACTAAAGACAACTTTTGAATGAAACTATGGATTTGAACTCTTGTTCAGGATTGATTTCGACAAGATTCAGTGAAGGAAATACATTTACTAATGACAGAGTTGATGGAGAAGAAAAGAAAATACAACATACACATGTAATGAAGTCTTCTTGTCCAGGGTCGAGAGGGCAGCAGCTTCATCAGAGAAGCCCAGACTTTCTTCTCAGAGGACAAAGCACAAAATTAAAAAAATTAAATGATGTAAGTAAAGATGACAACAATTGTAATTATTCTGTAATATTATAAAAAAATGTCTTTTTTTTTTTTTTAAAGACATGATTTAAAAGTGTTTTTATTTTAATACTAAAAGGCATTTGTAAGTTTAAAGAAACTGTTACGATCCTAGTTACCAGCCTTGAAACCTGTCAAAATGTATCTTACTTTTGATCAAATGTTTTTTATCTGCTTCCTGAAAGAAACATGGCGTCTTGGCTGCAGCGGTTAGAAGTCTAGTACAGTGTAGTAACAAGTATATATGTGTAGTATTGACCAGTACTTGACTCTGGTGTTGTGATAGTGTAGTAACAAGTATATATGTGTAGTATTGACCAGTACTTGACTCTGGTGTTGTGATAGTGTAGTAACAAGTATATATGTGTAGTATTGACCAGTACTTGACTCTGGTGTTGTGATAGTGTAGTAACAAGTATATATGTGTAGTATTGACCAGTACTTGACTCTGGTGTTGTGATAGTGTAGTAACAAGTATACATGTGTAGTATTGTCCAGTACTTGACTCTGGTGTTGTGATAGTGTAGTAACAAGTATATATGTGTAGTATTGTCCAGTACTTGACTCTGGTGTTGTGATAGTGTAGTAACAAGTATATATGTGTAGTATTGTCCAGTACTTGACTCTGGTGTTGTGATAGTGTAGTAACAAGTATATATGTGTAGTATTGTCCAGTACTTGACTCTGGTGTTGTGATAGTGTAGTAACAAGTATATATGTGTAGTATTGTCCAGTACTTGACTCTGGTGTTGTGATAGTGTAGTAACAAGTATATATGTGTAGTATTGTCCAGTACTTGACCCTGGTGTTGTGATAGTGTAGTAACAAGTATATATGTGTAGTATTGTCCAGTACTTGACTCTGGTGTTGTGATAGTGTAGTAACAAGTATATATGTGTAGTATTGTCCAGTACTTGACTCTGGTGTTGTGATAGTGTAGTAACAAGTATATATGTGTAGTATTGTCCAGTACTTGACTCTGGTGTTGTGATAGTGTAGTAACAAGTATATATGTGTAGTATTGTCCAGTACTTGACTCTGGTGTTGTGATAGTGTAGTAACAAGTGTATGTGTGTAGTATTGTCCAGTACTTGACTCTGGTGTTGTGATAGTGTTTAGTAACAAGTATATATGTGTAATATTGTCCAGTACTTGACTCTGGTGTTGTGATAGTGTAGTAACAAGTATATATGTGTAGTATTGTCCAGGACTTGACTCTGGTGTTGTGATAGTGTAGTAACAAGTATATATGTGTAGTATTGTACAGTACTTGACTCTGGTGTTGTGATAGTGTAGTTACAAGTATATATGTGTAGTATTGTCCAGTACTTGAATCTGGTGTTGTGATAGTGTAGTAACAAGTATATATGTGTAGTATTGTCCAGTACTTGACTCTTGTGTTGTGATAGTGTAGTAACAAGTATATATGTGTAGTATTGTCCAGTACTTGACTCTGGTGTTGTGATAGTGTAGTAACAAGTATATATGTGTAGTATTGTCCAGTACTTGACTCTGATGTTGTGATAGTGTAGTAACAAGTATATATGTGTAGTATTGTCCAGTACTTGACTCTGGTGTTGTGATAGTGTAGTAACAAGTATATCTGTGTAGTATTGTCCAGTACTTGACTCTGGTGTTGTGATAGTGTAGTAACAAGTATATATCTGTGTAGTATTGTCCAGTACTTGACTCTGGTGTTGTGATAGTGTAGTAACAAGTATATATGTGTAGTATTGTCCAGTCCTTGACTCTGGTGTTGTGATAGTGTAGTAACAAGTATATATCTGTGTAGTATTGTCCAGTACTTGACTCTGGTGTTGTGATAGTGTAGTAACAAGTATATATCTGTGTAGTATTGTCCAGTACTTGACTCTGGTGTTGTGATAGTGTAGTAACAAGTATATATGTGTAGTATTGACCAGTACTTGACTCTGGTGTTGTGATAGTGTAGTAACAAGTATATATGTGTAGTATTGACCAGTACTTGACTCTGGTGTTGTGATAGTGTAGTAACAAGTATATATGTGTAGTATTGACCAGTACTTGACTCTGGTGTTGTGATAGTGTAGTAACAAGTATATATGTGTAGTATTGACCAGTACTTGACTCTGGTGTTGTGATAGTGTAGTAACAAGTATACATGTGTAGTATTGTCCAGTACTTGACTCTGGTGTTGTGATAGTGTAGTAACAAGTATATATCTGTGTAGTATTGTCCAGTACTTGACTCTGGTGTTGTGATAGTGTAGTAACAAGTATATATGTGTAGTATTGTCCAGTCCTTGACTCTGGTGTTGTGATAGTGTAGTAACAAGTATATATCTGTGTAGTATTGTCCAGTACTTGACTCTGGTGTTGTGATAGTGTAGTAACAAGTATATATCTGTGTAGTATTGTCCAGTACTTGACTCTGGTGTTGTGATAGTGTAGTAACAAGTATATATGTGTAGTATTGACCAGTACTTGACTCTGGTGTTGTGATAGTGTAGTAACAAGTATATATGTGTAGTATTGACCAGTACTTGACTCTGGTGTTGTGATAGTGTAGTAACAAGTATATATGTGTAGTATTGACCAGTACTTGACTCTGGTGTTGTGATAGTGTAGTAACAAGTATATATGTGTAGTATTGTCCAGTACTTGACTCTGGTGTTGTGATAGTGTAGTAACAAGTATATATGTGTAGTATTGTCCAGTACTTGACTCTGGTGTTGTGATAGTGTAGTAACAAGTATATATGTGTAGTATTGTCCAGTACTTGACTCTGGTGTTGTGATAGTGTAGTAACAAGTATATATGTGTAGTATTGTCCAGTACTTGACTCTGGTGTTGTGATAGTGTAGTAACAAGTATATATGTGTAGTATTGTCCAGTACTTGACCCTGGTGTTGTGATAGTGTAGTAACAAGTATATATGTGTAGTATTGTCCAGTACTTGACTCTGGTGTTGTGATAGTGTAGTAACAAGTATATATGTGTAGTATTGTCCAGTACTTGACTCTGGTGTTGTGATAGTGTAGTAACAAGTATATATGTGTAGTATTGTCCAGTACTTGACTCTGGTGTTGTGATAGTGTAGTAACAAGTATATATGTGTAGTATTGTCCAGTACTTGACTCTGGTGTTGTGATAGTGTAGTAACAAGTGTATGTGTGTAGTATTGTCCAGTACTTGACTCTGGTGTTGTGATAGTGTAGTAACAAGTATATATGTGTAATATTGTCCAGTACTTGACTCTGGTGTTGTGATAGTGTAGTAACAAGTATATATGTGTAGTATTGTCCAGGACTTGACTCTGGTGTTGTGATAGTGTAGTAACAAGTATATATGTGTAGTATTGTACAGTACTTGACTCTGGTGTTGTGATAGTGTAGTTACAAGTATATATGTGTAGTATTGTCCAGTACTTGAATCTGGTGTTGTGATAGTGTAGTAACAAGTATATATGTGTAGTATTGTCCAGTACTTGACTCTTGTGTTGTGATAGTGTAGTAACAAGTATATATGTGTAGTATTGTCCAGTACTTGACTCTGGTGTTGTGATAGTGTAGTAACAAGTATATATGTGTAGTATTGTCCAGTACTTGACTCTGGTGTTGTGATAGTGTAGTAACAAGTATATATGTGTAGTATTGTCCAGTACTTGACTCTGGTGTTGTGATAGTGTAGTAACAAGTATATATGTGTAGTATTGTCCAGTACTTGACTCTGGTGTTGTGATAGTGTAGTAACAAGTATATATCTGTGTAGTATTGTCCAGTACTTGACTCTGGTGTTGTGATAGTGTAGTAACAAGTATATATGTGTAGTATTGTCCAGTCCTTGACTCTGGTGTTGTGATAGTGTAGTAACAAGTATATATGTGTAGTATTGTCCAGTACTTGACTCTGGTGTTGTGATAGTGTAGTAACAAGTATATATGTGTAGTATTGTCCAGTACTTGACTCTGGTGTTGTGATAGTGTAGTAACAAGTGTATGTGTGTAGTATTGTCCAGTACTTGACTCTGGTGTTGTGATAGTGTAGTAACAAGTATATATGTGTAGTATTGTCCAGTACTTGACTCTGGTGTTGTGATAGTGTAGTAACAAGTATATATGTGTAGTATTGTCCAGTACTTGACTCTGGTGTTGTGATAGTGTAGTAACAAGTATATATGTGTAGTATTGTCCAGTACTTGACTCTGGTGTTGTGATAGTGTAGTAACAAGTATATATGTGTAGTATTGTCCAGTACTTGACTCTGGTGTTGTGATAGTGTAGTAACAAGTATATATGTGTAGTATTGTCCAGTACTTGACTCTGGTGTTGTGATAGTGTAGTAACAAGTATATATGTGTAGTATTGTCCAGTACTTGACTCTGGTGTTGTGATAGTGTAGTAACAAGTATATATGTGTAGTATTGTCCAGTACTTGACTCTGGTGTTGTGATAGTGTAGTAACAAGTATATATGTGTAGTATTGTCCAGTACTTGACTCTGGTGTTGTGATAGTGTAGTAACAAGTATATATGTGTAGTATTGTCCAGTACTTGACTCTGGTGTTGTTTGTTTATGTCTGTCATTGATCTGAGATTATTTATTTATGTCTGTTCTGAGGTGTGAACTGGTGATGTCTATATTTACCAAGAGAGGAAGTGTGTGTGTGTGTGTGTGTGTGTGTGTGTGTGTGTGTGTGTGTGTGTGTGTGTGTGTGTGTGTGTGTGTGTGTGTGTGTGTGTGTGTGTGTGTGTGTGTGTGTGTGTGTGTGTGTGTGTGTGTGTGTGTGTGTGTGTGTGTGTGTGTTGGTTCCTCTCACCTCAGCACTGCAGTGACAGAATATGTCGACGGAAAAAAGAATGTCTTCGTCTGGACTGAAGAATCAGTCGATCAGTGTTTAGAGAGATTTATAAATGTTGTAGAAACATCTGCTTCATCTTCTTCTCCAGATATGAAGTGTGTTCTGTGGTTGAACATGTCATGTGTCCATCAATCTCACTCTTCACCGTCTTATATGTACAAATATCTGTTGAACTACAAACAATCGCACGACAAGTGAACTGATATTTATTCTTCACGTTCAAATACAGATGTTGAATTAAATCATAGAACAAATGAAATATTTGACTCACGTGTGTGGAGTATAAACGCTAAATATGAGTTTTAATAATTGTAATCGATTGGATACTAATTTGTCAATATATCTAATTTCCTTTTGTCACTTTAAATTCAAAATACAACATTATAAAGGTTTTAAAAGCATTGACCCTGGTTTTTAATTGATTCAGGTTTTTTAAAATAAAAATATTTATGTCATCAGCTTTGAAAGCTGCTGGAGTCGCTGTATCCTCTCATCCTCAGTCATCACGGCATCTCCCGTCAGTGTTCCTTCAGCAGTGGAAACAAAACACAAAAAGTAAAAATGCTGTGAATATTTAAATGTAAATGAAAAATTGAATTATTCTCGTTTAAAGAAAGTTATTGTACTGTATATACAGTATATATATGACAACTATAGTCACACATACAATATTAATTTAAAGCCAAGAATGCAGAAAAACAAGATACAGTTCTGTTGAATATCGATACAGAATCGTGGAGAAAACTGTAATATCACGATATATATAAATATATTTATCCATATTGATATTTTCTTGAACTGTAACCGTGTTTTGGCTTCAATTAAGTCCAACTCGTCCAGAAAGATGCATCAAAAATGCTTCACTGCTTCGCCCACAACAACAAATCGACATTTTACTTTGTTTTACTACTTTAATCTTAAAAAAGACAGAAATGATATTGATGAAATTATTTTGAATGATTTTGGATAAAATACATTATTTGAGAGACGCCAACAGAAAAACACATTAATAAACAAAACACAAAAAACCCAGACATATTATTATTTAATAGAAAATATTGAGTTTGAGATCATTTTTGTTCAATAATTGGATTTATTTTGTTCAATTAATATAAAGCTTGTATTTCACACATTTTTTCTAGTTGACAGACTTTTTTCAGTGAACTTGGCAGAAAAAAGTGTTTTCAAGATTCACAGGCTGTTGTTAAAAGTCAAACCCAGACATTAAAAATGGATCAAACCAGAATAAACAATAGTTCTGAGATCATGTTCGTCCGGCGCCACTGAACTGGTTTCTCTCGTCGCGCTGAGATTAAAACGCTCGTCCAGAACCAGATCTACTTATAACTTGATAACCAAACCTTCCTTAACAGGCGTCAGTTTGGCAGGATCTTGTTTCCGGGCTCGTCCGTGTTCACCTGCCAAGTGGACCTGCATCAAGACCACCAGGTGAAGTGCCGACCAATAAAAACTCCCCGTCAACAAACGCCCGACTCCTCCTCCCATGATGCTTTGCGTGTGTTTGTGTGGACGGTGCTTGACCAGGTGCTGAGTGGTCTTGACGTGCAGGTATGTCGAGTGTTTCTATTACCGACCGCTGACCTCAACACCAGAGTTCCTGTGGCTCCAGGGTTTGATTGAACGATGACTTCATGATTCATTTTCTGCAACAAGAAGGAGTTTAATTTACCGAACGTTTAGTTGATGTCAGGAAAATGTTTTGAACATTAAGGCTGAAAAGATTCTGCAAAAACCTCACAGAGTATATTTATATTTATTTTTTAATTTCATTTACAGTCAGAATATGTCATAACTCTGAATATAAATGATAAAAACTCTTGTGATTTTGGAGTCAAAGCTTGGTGTAGCAGCTATGAAGTGATCATAATAATGATCAGAATAATAATAATAAAAAAGTAATAATAATAATAAAAGTAAAAATAATGATAAGAAAATAAATAAATAATGATAAGAAAATAAATAAATAATAATACAAGCAAAAATAATGATAATAATAAAAATAATAATAATAATAATAATGATAATAAAAATAATAATAATAATAATAATGATAATAAAAATAATAATAATTATAATTATAATAAAAGTAATAATCATGATAATAATACAAGTAATAATAATAATAGTAATAATAATGATGATAAAAAAAATAATTATGATAAAAGTGCTGCTTGGAAGTATTTTGGTTACTTTGTATTGAGACAAACATTTATGCTCCTTTTTACTGAAACATCTTTATGTTAAGTTAAAGCATATTTACATTTTTTTTAGTTTTCTTTCATTCTCTCCATTCACTTGTTGTACATTTCAAATGTTTAAAAGTACTTTAAGGTCAGAGTTTGGTGTAAACATCACATTATAGTTGAGATTTTAATCTTTGTTGTTTATTTCGCTCCTGGTTTTTCTGCAGAATTCCCAGAATTCAACAGGTTCGCACGAGTGAATATCGTTACGAACCTCAGCATCTCTTCTCAGCATGTGAAGCTGAGGCTTGAACCAACAACCTTCAAACCTCTGAGTGTAAACAGTGAATATGACGAGCAACACGGACGAGATCCTCTGAACGACATCATTTCACTTTCCCTGCAGTCGTGTGAGTCTGTGTTGAACGCACACATGTGGTTGTGTAACGCTGCTTCCTGTCGGGATGAACGAGGGGAAAGAGTTCAAGGTCAGCAAATCCAAAATCCACTCAATCTGCGACTCCTGGACGTCCTGCGACCAGAGCTTGACTC
Organism: Callionymus lyra; assembly: GCF_982586985.1. Taxonomy (NCBI): domain Eukaryota; kingdom Metazoa; phylum Chordata; class Actinopteri; order Syngnathiformes; family Callionymidae; genus Callionymus; species Callionymus lyra. Next base: position 1,508,275 of record NC_141827.1, on the reverse strand, counting down.
GCCGTCGTGACGCGTGGATTATCTTTGAAAACATTTGTTGTTAAACGTCACAAAACTGTCGACCAGTTCGGACGTAAAACTAAGATCATGTTGTGTGTCTTTGAACATGTTTTATGTTTCATTAAACTAGTTTGTTCATCTCACCTCAAATAATATACATGTTTCTCTTTGACATCCCATAATAACCATTACTGATATCATGTATTTATCAACATTCAACATGAACCTTTGATAAATGTTGATCCTGGACGAAATCTTGACCAAAGATATGAATGAAAACTGTTCAAACTCTCGTCAGACTTGATTAGAAACATCAATTAAAAATATAAGCAGAAATGCTGTGAAAAGAAGCTTCATTTGAAGAGTTTATATCAACAGAACTTTGAAATGTCACTGAACTGACGTGACTTTGATCTTCAGCCACACGAGTCAACTTAGAGTTTAAATCCATAATCACTATTATTAGAACGACATTGATGTCCGTACATGTTGTTCTTATCTTTTAATCATTTGTTTAGCATTTGAAATATAGTTGATGACAATGATCTCAATGGTGTGACAGGATGTAACATTAAATGTAACACAATAATAATAATAATAATAAATAACAATGATAATAACAATAATGATAGTGATAATGATAATGATAATATTAAAGATAATCATAGTATGACCCACCAAACAAAAATAATAAAAACAACCACAAACAGCAACAACAACAACAACAACAATAATGATAATATTAATACTAAAAACTAAAAAATAATAATAAGCTAAAAATGAAATAATTGTTTTCTTTGTCAGTTCATTGTTGTTTGTGTCAAACTGTTCATTCTGAGGGTTTATAACTTCGGATGAAGTTATTTAGACAAAAGTAAAAAAGATAATAAACAATATTTAGGTCGAGCTCAGGATCTTTGAGTAGAAGCTGTCAATCACAATAAAGACCAGTTACTGGTGGTTCTGGAGGACGACGAATGGATCCATGAATGTTCTAATTATGTCCAGAACTGGGTCAGTATCTCGTCCACGTTCTTCATCTGTCATTTATAGCTGCTCACGTGAGACACTTCCTGCCTCTGGAGCTCCAGGAGCATTCAGGGAATACTTTCCTGCAGAGTCCAATCCTGTTGATCTTCTCTTTGAGTATTTATAGTGAGTTCAGTGTTCCTGACCTCAGGGTCTGGTTCTGGTCTGGAGAGGAGGTCCAGGTGAGGAGCACACAGGTGATGATGGAGAGGAGGTCCAGGTGAGGAGCACACAGATGATGATGGAGAGGAGGTCCAGGTGAGGAGCACACAGGTGATGATGGAGAGGAGGTTCAGGTGAGGAGCACACAGGTGATGATGAAGAGGAGGTTCAGGTGAGGAGCACACAGGTGATGATGAAGAGGAGGTCCAGGTGAGGAGCACACAGGTGATGATGAAGAGGAGGTCCAGGTGAGGAGCACACAGGTGATGATGGAGAGGAGGTTCAGGTGAGGAGCACACAGGTGATGATGAAGAGGAGGTCCAGGTGAGGAGCACACATGTGATGATGAAGAGGAGGTTCAGGTGAGGAGCACACAGGTGATGATGAAGAGGAGGTTCAGGTGAGGAGCACACAGGTGATGATGAAGAGGAGGTCCAGGTGAGGAGCACACAGGTGATGATGAAGAGGAGGTTCAGGTGAGGAGCACACAGGTGATGATGAAGAGGAGGTCCAGGTGAGGAGCACACAGGTGATGATGGAGAGGAGGTTCAGGTGAGGAGCACACAGGTGATGATGAAGAGGAGGTTCAGGTGAGGAGCACACAGGTGATGATGAAGAGGAGGTCCAGGTGAGGAGCACACAGGTGATGATGAAGAGGAGGTTCAGGTGAGGAGCACACAGGTGATGATGAAGAGGAGGTCCAGGTGAGGAGCACACAGGTGATGATGAAGAGGAGGTTCAGGTGAGGAGCACACAGGTGATGATGGAGAGGAGGTTCAGGTGAGGAGCACACAGGTGATGATGAAGAGGAGGTTCAGGTGAGGAGCACACAGGTGATGATGGAGAGGAGGTTCAGGTGAGGAGCACACAGGTGATGATGAAGAGGAGGTTCAAGTGAGGAGCACACAGGTGATGATGGAGAGGAGGTTCAGGTGAGGAGCACACAGGTGATGATGGAGAGGAGGTTCAGGTGAGGAGCACACAGGTGATGATGGAGAGGAGGTTCAGGTGAGGAGCACACAGGTCATGATGAAGAGGAGGTCCAGGTGAGGAGCACACATGTGATGATGAAGAGGAGGTTCAGGTGAGGAGCACACAGGTGATGATGAAGAAGAGGTTCAGGTGATGATAAAGAGGAGGTCCAGGTGAGGAGCACACAGGTGATGATGAAGAGGAGGTTCAGGTGAGGAGCACACAGGTGATGATGAAGAGGAGGTTCAAGTGAGGAGCACACAGGTGATGATGGAGAGGAGGTTCAGGTGAGGAGCACACAGGTGATGATGAAGAGGAGGTTCAAGTGAGGAGCACACAGGTGATGATGAAGAGGAGGTTCAGGTGAGGAGCACACAGGTGATGATGAAGAGGAGGTTAAGGTGAGGAGCACACAGGTGATGATGAAGAGGAGGTTAAGGTGAGGAGCACAAAGGTGATGATGAAGAGGAGGTTCAAGTGAGGAGCACACAGGTGATGATGAAGAGGAGGTTCAGGTTAGGGGCACACAGGTGATGATGAAGAGGAGGTTCAGGTTAGGAGCACACAGGTGATGATGAAGAGGAGGTTAAGGTGAGGAGCACACAGGTGATGATGAAGAGGAGGTTCAAGTGAGGAGCACACAGGTGATGATGAAGAGGAGGTTCAGGTTAGGAGCACACAGGTGATGATGAAGAGGAGGTTAAGGTGAGGAGCACACAGGTGATGATGAAGAGGAGGTTCAGGTGAGGAGCACACAGGTGATGATGAAGAGGAGATTAAGGTGAGGAGCACACATGTGATGATGAAGAGGAGGTCCAGGTGAGGAGCACACATGTGATGATGAAGAGGAGGTCCAGGTGAGGAGCACACATGTGATGATGAAGAGGAGGTCCAGGTGAGGAGCACACATGTGATGATGAAGAGGAGGTCCAGGTGAGGAGCACACAGGTGATGATCAAGAGGAGGTTCAGGTGAGGAGCACACATGTGATGATGAAGAGTAGGTTCAGGTTAGGAGCACACAGGTGATGATGAAGAGGAGGTTCAGGTGAGGAGCACACAGGTGATGATGAAGAGGAGGTTCAGGTGAGGAGCACACATGTGATGATGAAGAGGAGGTTCAGGTGAGGAGCACACATGTGATGATGAAGAGGAGGTCCAGGTGAGGAGCACACAGGTGATGATGAAGAGGAGGTTCAGGTGAGGAGCACACATGTGATGATGAAGAGGAGGTCCAGGTGAGGAGCACACATGTGATGATGAAGAGGAGGTCCAGGTGAGGAGCACACAGGTGATGATGAAGAGGAGGTCCAGGCGAGGAGCACACAGGTGATGATGGAGAGGAGGTTCAGGTGAGGAGCACACATGTGATGATGAAGAGGAGGTCCAGGTGAGGAGCACACAGGTGATGATGAAGAGGAGGTCCAGGTGAGGAGCACACAGGTGATGATGGAGAGGAGGTTCAGGTGAGGAGCACACATGTGATGATGAAGAGGAGGTCCAGGTGAGGAGCACACAGGTGATGATGAAGAGGAGGTTAAGGTGAGGAGCACACAGGTGATGATGGAGAGGAGGTTAAGGTGAGGAGCACACAGGTGATGATGAAGAGGAGGTCCAGGTGAGGAGCACACAGGTGATGATGGAGAGGAGGTTCAGGTGAGGAGCACACATGTGATGATGAAGAGGAGGTCCAGGTGAGGAGCACACAGGTGATGATGAAGAGGAGGTTCAGGTGAGGAGCACACAGGTGATGATGGAGAGGAGGTTCAGGTGAGGAGCACACAGGTGATGATGAAGAGGAGGTTCAGGTGAGGAGCACACATGTGATGATGAAGAGGAGGTTCAGGTGAGGAGCACACAGGTGATGATGAAGAGGAGGTCCAGGTGAGGAGCACACATGTGATGATGAAGAGGAGGTTCAGGTGAGGAGCACACATGTGATGATGAAGAGGAGGTTCAGGTGAGGAGCACACAGGTGATGATGAAGAGGAGGTTCAAGTGAGGAGCACACAGGTGATGATGAAGAGGAGGTTCAGGTTAGGAGCACACAGGTGATGATGAAGAGGAGGTTAAGGTGAGGAGCACACAGGTGATGATGAAGAGGAGGTTCAGGTGAGGAGCACACAGGTGATGATGAAGAGGAGATTAAGGTGAGGAGCACACATGTGATGATGAAGAGGAGGTCCAGGTGAGGAGCACACATGTGATGATGAAGAGGAGGTCCAGGTGAGGAGCACACATGTGATGATGAAGAGGAGGTCCAGGTGAGGAGCACACATGTGATGATGAAGAGGAGGTCCAGGTGAGGAGCACACAGGTGATGATGAAGAGGAGGTTCAGGTGAGGAGCACACATGTGATGATGAAGAGTAGGTTCAGGTTAGGAGCACACAGGTGATGATGAAGAGGAGGTTCAGGTGAGGAGCACACAGGTGATGATGAAGAGGAGGTTCAGGTGAGGAGCACACATGTGATGATGAAGAGGAGGTTCAGGTGAGGAGCACACATGTGATGATGAAGAGGAGGTCCAGGTGAGGAGCACACAGGTGATGATGAAGAGGAGGTTCAGGTGAGGAGCACACATGTGATGATGAAGAGGAGGTCCAGGTGAGGAGCACACATGTGATGATGAAGAGGAGGTCCAGGTGAGGAGCACACAGGTGATGATGAAGAGGAGGTCCAGGCGAGGAGCACACAGGTGATGATGGAGAGGAGGTTCAGGTGAGGAGCACACATGTGATGATGAAGAGGAGGTCCAGGTGAGGAGCACACAGGTGATGATGAAGAGGAGGTCCAGGTGAGGAGCACACAGGTGATGATGGAGAGGAGGTTCAGGTGAGGAGCACACATGTGATGATGAAGAGGAGGTCCAGGTGAGGAGCACACAGGTGATGATGAAGAGGAGGTTAAGGTGAGGAGCACACAGGTGATGATGGAGAGGAGGTTAAGGTGAGGAGCACACAGGTGATGATGAAGAGGAGGTCCAGGTGAGGAGCACACAGGTGATGATGGAGAGGAGGTTCAGGTGAGGAGCACACATGTGATGATGAAGAGGAGGTCCAGGTGAGGAGCACACAGGTGATGATGAAGAGGAGGTTCAGGTGAGGAGCACACAGGTGATGATGGAGAGGAGGTTCAGGTGAGGAGCACACAGGTGATGATGAAGAGGAGGTTCAGGTGAGGAGCACACATGTGATGATGAAGAGGAGGTTCAGGTGAGGAGCACACAGGTGATGATGAAGAGGAGGTCCAGGTGAGGAGCACACATGTGATGATGAAGAGGAGGTTCAGGTGAGGAGCACACATGTGATGATGAAGAGGAGGTTCAGGTGAGGAGCACACATGTGATGATGAAGAGGAGGTTCAGGTGAGGAGCACACAGGTGATGATGAAGAGGAGGTCCAGGTGAGGAGCACACAGGTGATGATGGAGAGGAGGTTCAGGTGAGGAGCACACATGTGATGATGAAGAGGAGGTCCAGGCGAGGAGCACACAGGTGATGATGGAGAGGAGGTTCAGGTGAGGAGCACACATGTGATGATGAAGAGGAGGTCCAGGTGAGGAGCACACAGGTGATGATGAAGAGGAGGTCCAGGTGAGGAGCACACAGGTGATGATGGAGAGGAGGTTCAGGTGAGGAGCACACATGTGATGATGAAGAGGAGGTCCAGGTGAGGAGCACACAGGTGATGATGAAGAGGAGGTTAAGGTGAGGAGCACACAGGTGATGATGGAGAGGAGGTTAAGGTGAGGAGCACACAGGTGATGATGAAGAGGAGGTTCAGGTGAGGAGCACACAGGTGATGATGAAGAGGAGGTTAAGGTGAGGAGCACACAGGTGATGATGGAGAGGAGGTTAAGGTGAGGAGCACACAGGTGATGATGAAGAGGAGGTCCAGGTGAGGAGCACACAGGTGATGATGGAGAGGAGGTTCAGGTGAGGAGCACACAGGTGATGATGAAGAGGAGGTTAAGGTTCCTGATTTTACAGGAAGTTGCATATAAAACCAGGAAACCATTTTTCATTATATAGTATCTGTAGTTTTAAAATACTACTTAGAACACCTTTTAATAAATGTATTAGACGTATTAGATTTAATAAATGTAATAGATTAAATAGATTTATTAGATTTATTATTTTGTATATTAAATAGGATTTATTTTTTATATATATTAAATTCATATTAAAAAATATTTCGTTGTATATTAAAGACATATATATATAATATAATAACATAATATCTTTATTCATAATTATTGTTTTTTAATTGTGTAGAATAAATAAGGTTTCTTCTTTTTTCATAATTATATATATATTTTTTTAAAGTTAATTTAAGTTAAATGTATCAAATCAATCAAATTACAAACGTTGAGTTTATATCTAAAGTGAAACTTTATTCATGTATTTAATTCTATTTTCATAGTATCAAGTTTTTTTTTTAATATGTTCTAAGAATAATTTGATGGTTGAGAATAAAAAAAAACTATTCTGCAGAAAAATAAATTAAACTAAAACAAAACTTGTGAAAAACAAAATAAGGGAAGAAAAATATCTTTTTTTTTAACTTAATTTCTGTTTCTTTGTTTCAAGAGTTCGTATCCATTCACTCGACCTTCATGTTCATAAGGAGGTCGAACCACAAACATGTCTGACCTCAGACCAGCTGCGACCTTGATACAGACCTGTCAATCACATTCCTGGACCTCTGGTGTCGACTCGGTTGATTCTGATCTTCACGCGTGATGATGATGTTCTTCTTCTGCGACACTTTAGTGACGGTGAAGAACCTCCAAGAATCTTACGTAACCAGCTACGTTCTGTTGGAGGAAATCAAAGTCTGTTGCTGGTCAAGGTCAACAAGGTGGACCATGTTGTCAGAGAAGAGGCGCCAGGATCCTTCGCTGTGATTGGTTCACGCCCTCGATGGTGTCGTGTAAAGCCGTCGCTAATTCCCTGTCGGAGCGTCTCGTCGACGTCATCGCTTTCATCTGTGGATCCTGTCGTTCATGTTGGATCTGTAGCTGCTGTTCAAAGGGTTCTGATGGGGTTCTGATGGGGTTCTGAGGGAGATTCTGAGGAAGGTTCTGAGGGGGTTCTGAGGGGGTTCTGAGGAAGGTTCTGAGGAAGGTTCTGAGGGGGCTCTGAGGGAGATTCTGATGGGGTTCTGAGGGAGATTCTGATGGGGTTCTGAGGAAGGTTATGAGGGGGTTCTGAGGAAGGTTATGAGGGGGTTCTGAGGGGATTCTGAGGAAGGTTCTGAGGGGGCTCTGAGGAAGATTCTGATGGGGTTCTGAGGGAGATTCTGATGGGGTTCTGAGGAAGGTTATGAGGGGGTTCTGAGGGGGTTCTGAGGGAGATTCTGATGGGGTTCTGAGGGAGATTCTGAGGGGGCTCTGAGGGAGATTCTGATGGGGTTCTGAGGGAGATTCTGATGGGGTTCTGAGGAAGGTTATGAGGGGGTTCTGAGGGGGTTCTGAGGGAGATTCTGATGGGGTTCTGAGGGAGATTCTGATGGGGTTCTGAGGAAGGTTCTGAGGGGGTTCTGAGGGAGATTCTGATGGGGTTCTGAGGGAGATTCTGAGGAAGGTTATGAGGGGGTTCTGAGGGGGTTCTGAGGGGGCTCTGAGGGAGATTCTGATGGGGTTCTGAGGGAGATTCTGATGGGGTTCTGAGGAAGGTTATGAGGGGGTTCTGAGGGGGTTCTGAGGGAGATTCTGATGGGGTTCTGAGGGAGATTCTGAGGAAGGTTATGAGGGGGTTCTGAGGGGGTTCTGAGGAAGGTTCTGAGGGGGTTCTGAGGGAGATTCTGAGGAAGGTTATGAGGGGGTTCTGAGGGGTTTCTGAGTGGTTTCTGAGGGGGGTTCTGAGTGGTTTCTGAGGGTTTCCTGAGGGGGGTTCTGGGGGAGATTCTGAGGGGGGTTCTGACGGGGGTTCTGAGGAAGGTTATGGGGGGGGTCTTAGGGGGTTCTGAAGAAGGTTCTGAGGGGGTTATGATGGGGTTTTGAGGGAGGTTCTGAGGTAGATTCTGAGGGGGGTTCTGATATTTTCTTTGATCTCCAGAGGGATTAATAAACTCTATCTACAGTATTTTAAACACATCTTTATTGATCAATAATGTACTTTAATGATCAAATACTGTCGATCTAATCTATTTGTTCAACGTCACAGTAGATCATTGATCAATAAAGATGTGTTTAATGTAAGAAACAGAGATGATAGTTACCAATGATTTTACACATAATTAATGAATTTAAAACTAAACAACCGTTGAATGTGTTTTTAAAGGTTGTTATTGTTGTGTTTAAATCTGTGTCTGTGTGTGTGTTGTTGTACTTTTGTGTGTCACCGCGTTAAGAGGGAGTGATCTGAGGATTATAGTGTCTGTTCCGTCCTCGACACCTCGACCTCCGTCTGCAGCTTAACCTCAATCACACTCAACGCTTGTTGTGTATTTGAAGAAAACACACACGTTTATTCTGTCAAATGTGTTTTTTTCATCATTTAGTCACTTTTAAGATGTTTATTTGACAGGTCAGTGTTTTATATGAGGGACGACATTAAAAACAACGTCATGTCGAGATGGTTGTGTTGAGAGGGTTGTGTCGAGATGGTTGTGTTGAGATGGTTGTGTTGAGATGGTTGTGTTGAGAGGGTTGTGTTGAGATGGTTGTGTTGAGAGGGTTGTGTTGAGATGGTTGTGTTGAGATGGTTGTGTCGAGAGGGTTGTGTTGAGAGGGTTGTGTTGAGATGGTTGTGTCGAGAGGGTTGTGTTGAGAGGGTTGTGTTGAGATGGTTGTGTTGAGAGGGTTGTGTTGAGAGGGTTGTGTTGAGATGGTTGTGTTGAGAGGGTTGTGTTGAGAGGGTTGTGTTGAGAGGGTTGTGTTGAGAGGGTTGTGTCGAGAGGGTTGTGTTGAGAGGGTTGTGTTGGGAGGGTTGTGTTGAGATGGTTGTGTTGAGATGGTTGTGTCGAGAGGGTTGTGTTGAGAGGGTTGTGTTGAGAGGGTTGTGTTGAGATGGTTGTGTCGAGAGGGTTGTGTTGAGAGGGTTGTGTTGAGATGGTTGTGTCGAGAGGGTTGTGTTGAGAGGGTTGTGTTGAGAGGGTTGTGTTGAGAGGGTTGTGTTGAGATGGTTGTGTCGAGAGGGTTGTGTTGAGAGGGTTGTGTTGAGATGGTTGTGTTGAGAGGGTTGTGTTGAGAGGGTTGTGTTGAGATGGTTGTGTTGAGATGGTTGTGTCGAGAGGGTTGTGTTGAGAGGGTTGTGTTGAGAGGGTTGTGTTGAGATGGTTGTGTTGAGATGGTTGTGTCGAGAGGGTTGTGTTGAGAGGGTTGTGTTGAGATGGTTGTGTTGAGATGGTTGTGTTGAGAGGGTTGTGTTGAGAGGGTTGTGTTGAGATGGTTGTGTTGAGAGGGTTGTGTTGAGAGGGTTGTGTTGAGAGGGTTGTGTTGAGATGGTTGTGTTGAGAGGGTTGTGTTGAGAGGGTTGTGTTGAGATGGTTGTGTTGAGAGGGTTGTGTTGAGAGGGTTGTGTTGAGAGGGTTGTGTCGAGAGGGTTGTGTTGAGAGGGTTGTGTTGAGATGGTTGTGTTGAGAGGGTTGTGTTGAGATGGTTGTGTTGAGATGGTTGTGTTGAGATGGTTGTGTTGAGATGGTTGTGTTGAGAGGGTTGTGTCGAGAGGGTTGTGTTGAGAGGGTTGTGTTGAGATGGTTGTGTTGAGATGGTTGTGTCGAGATGGTTGTGTTGAGATGGTTGTGTTGAGATGGTTGTGTTGAGAGGGTTGTGTTGAGATGGTTGTGTTGAGAGGGTTGTGTTGAGATGGTTGTGTTGAGAGGGTTGTGTTGAGATTGAGGTTGAGTTTGTAAACTTCAAAGTTTAAACTTCTTGCAACAACAAAGTTCATTTTTTCTTTGCTTCCCGACAAACGTAACTTTTTCAAATATATTTTTAAAATCTCAAATCTTTACTTTTATAAAAGGTTTTTCTTTTGTGTTTTATACATTATAACATTTTCATTCATTATTCAAAGTAGGTTTTTATGGCCTTGAGGTTTTTCCCTCAATATAGTCAATGGTTTTTCTAGTTCAATATTTTAACATTATGCAGTATTTCCTTTTACTTTTTACAAATAATGACGCTATCTTTATCAAAAATTCGACCTTGAAAGTATGTTTACGTCCTATATATCGTATTTTTGTTTGTAAGTTTGTAATACTTCCCACAACATACTTACATTTTGCTTCCAGATCACCGTAACCTCTCTTTTATATATATATATATATATATATATATATATATATATATATATATATATATATATATATATATATATATATATATATATATTTTTCCTATATTGCCTACGAAAACTAAAATGATCTTTATAAACATTCTTATACAGTATGTCTTAATACCTGCATATTTGACAATAAAACAACTTGACTTATTGTCCCGAAACATCTCAAGTCTCTTAAAACGTGATCCAGGTGTAAGTCTAAACCAGGTGTGAGTCTAAACCAGGTGTGAGTCTAAACCAGGTGTAAACTAAACCAAGTGTAAACTAAACCAAGTGTAAACTAAACCAGGTGTAAATTAAACCAGGTGTGAGTCTAAACCAGGTGTACACTAAACCAGGTGTAAACTAAACCAGGTGTAAACTAAACCAGGTGTTAACTAAACCAGGTGTACACTAAACCAGGTGTAAACTAAACCAGGTGTAAACTAAACCAGGTGTAAACTAAACCAGGTGTAAACTAAACCAGGTGTACACTAAACCAGGTGTACACTTAACCAGGTGTAAACTAAACCAGGTGTACACTAAACCAGGTGTAAACTAAACCAGGTGTAAATTAAACCAGGTGTGAGTCTAAACCAGGTGTAAACTAAACCAGGTGCAAACTAAACCAGGTGTAAACTAAACCAGGTGTAAATTAAACCAGGTGTGAGTCTAAACCAGGTGTACACTAAACCAGGTGTAAACTAAACCAGGTGTAAACTAAACCAGGTGTAAACTAAACCAGGTGTACACTAAAGCAGGTGTAAACTAAACCAGGTGTACACTAAAGCAGGTGTACACTAAAGCAGGTGTAAACTAAACCAGGTGTAAACTAAACCAGGTGTACACTAAACCAGGTGTACACTAAACCAGGTGTAAACTAAACCAGGTGTACACTAAACCAGGTGTAAACTAAACCAGGTGTAAATTAAACCAGGTGTGAGTCTAAACCAGGTGTAAACTAAACCAGGTGCAAACTAAACCAGGTGTAAACTAAACCAGGTGTACACTAAACCAGGTGTAAACTAAACCAGGTGTAAACTAAACCAGGTGTACACTAAACCAGGTGTACACTAAACCAGGTGTAAACTAAACCAGGTGTACACTAAACCAGGTGTAAACTAAACCAGGTGTAAACTAAACCAGGTGTACACTAAACCAGGTGTAAACTAAACCAGGTGTACACTAAACCAGGTGTAAACTAAACCAGGTGTTAACTAAACCAGGTGTTAACTAAACCAGGTGTAAACTAAACCAGGTGTAAACTAAACCAGGTGTACACTAAACCAGGTGTAAACTAAACCAGGTGTACACTAAACCAGGTGTAAACTAAACCAGGTGTACACTAAACCAGGTGTAAACTAAACCAGGTGTACACTAAACCAGGTGTAAACTAAACCAGGTGTACACTAAACCAGGTGTAAACTAAACCAGGTGTACACTAAACCAGGTGTAAACTAAACCAGGTGTACACTAAACCAGGTGTAAACTAAACCAGGTGCAAACTAAACCAGGTGTAAACTAAACCAGGTGTACACTAAACCAGGTGTAAACTAAACCAGGTGTAAACTAAACCAGGTGTACACTAAACCAGGTGTACACTAAACCAGGTGTAAACTAAACCAGGTGTACACTAAACCAGGTGTAAACTAAACCAGGTGTACACTAAACCAGGTGTAAACTAAACCAGGTGTAAACTAAACCAGGTGTACACTAAACCAGGCGTAAACTAAACCAGGTGTACACTAAACCAGGTGTAAACTAAACCAGGTGTTAACTAAACCAGGTGTTAACTAAACCAGGTGTAAACTAAACCAGGTGTAAACTAAACCAGGTGTACACTAAACCAGGTGTAAACTAAACCAGGTGTACACTAAACTAGGTGTAAACTAAACCAGGTGTACACTAAACCAGGTGTAAACTAAACCAGGTGTACACTAAACCAGGTGTAAACTAAACCAGGTGTACACTAAACCAGGTGTAAACTAAACCAGGTGTACACTAAACCAGGTGTAAACTAAACCAGGTGTACACTAAACCAGGTGTAAACTAAACCAGGTGTACACTAAACCAGGTGTACACTAAACCAGGTGTAAACTAAACCAGGTGTACACTAAACCAGGTGTACACTAAACCAGGTGTAAACTAAACCAGGTGTACACTAAACCAGGTGTACACTAAACCAGGTGTAAACTAAACCAGGTGTACACTAAACCAGGTGTAAGCTAAACCAGGTGTAAATTAAACCAGGTGTGAGTCTAAACCAGGTGTAAACTAAACCAGGTGCAAACTAAACCAGGTGTAAACTAAACCAGGTGTAAACTAAACCAGGTGTAAACTAAACCAGGTGTACACTAAACCAGGTGTAAACTAAACCAGGTATAAACTAAACCAGGTGTAAACTAAACCAGGTATAAACTAAACCAGGTATAAACTAAACCAGGTGTACACTAAACCAGGTGTAAACTAAACCAGGTATAAACTAAACCAGGTGTAAACTAAACCAGGTATAAACTAAACCAGGTGTAAACTAAACCAGGTGTGAGTCTAAACCAGGTGTAAACTAAACCAGGTGTAAACTAAACCAGGTGTAAACTAAACCAGGTATAAACTAAACCAGGTGTAAACTAAACCAGGTGTAAACTAAACCAGGTGTAAACTAAACCAGGTATAAACTAAACCAGGTGTAAACTAAACCAGGTATAAACTAAACCAGGTGTAAACTAAACCAGGTGTAAACTAAACCAGGTGTAAACTCTTTATTAACATTCTTCAAATACTGAAGCTTCGCACTTGTTCACTTTTGGTCAGAAAAATACTTGCAAACAATTTTACTTCATTTTCTCGTGTACTCGCGGAACAAAAACATGATTTTAAAGATTGAAAATAAATAATAATCTGACGATGACGTCTCTCTTGTTTTGATTTGTCTCCCCTTATCTCACCCCCCTCACCCCCCCTCTTTGTTTGCGTGCCTCAGGCTCCGCCCAACAACCTGCTCCAGAAGCCTCTCATTGGCTGCTGTGTGTGAGTGGGCGGGGCCAGTGCTGAGCTATACAAGAGCGGCTCAGCTGTCACTCACACAACAGTCTGCAGGAGCTTCACAGGAATAACAAGTTCTTCTCCTCGTGCGCGTTTCTGCTCGTCTGTCCTGGACCCCTCAGGATCGTGCACGATCTGCCCCCCCCCCCCCCTCGCCGCGGTGTGTGTGTGTGAGCGTGCGCGCGGAGGCTGATGTGCGTGAGGCGCAGGTTCGGTCCAGAGGAGGATGAGTCCAGCAGTGGAGGCTCAGGAGGTCTTGAAGGGTGTGGGGGGGGCGGGCGTGATGCTCGAGCCCTTCGTGCACCAGGTGGGGGGTCACTCGTACGTGCTCAGGTTCGGGGAGCAGACCATCTGTAAGCCCCTGAACCCGCGGGAGCACCTGTTCTACCAGAGCCTTCCCGCCGCCATGAGGAAGTTCACCCCCCAGTACCGAGGTGAGTCCGCGGGGGGCTCGGGTTCTTAGCGCCACCAGGGGGCGACACTGAGCAGCGAGCGAGAGGTCAGGAGGTCAAGCCTGTCCTGAAGAGGTTTAGATCAGAACATGTCGTGAAGTTCCTGTTGCTCGATTGAGTCTTTAGTCCTTTAGCTCCAGACCTTCAGCTGCTTTCAAAACTTCTGAGAAGTATTTCATGTGTAGATTTAACATTTCAACATTTAAACCTTTAAAAAAATGTATTGAAATTTTGTTTTTTAAACATTGAAATTTTATTTGAATTCAATAATGTTTATATTGTATATGTCAAATATAGTTTCATATTTTAATTCTATTTTTTTTCATTAATTATAATTAATCTTAATTCATTTTTCTTCTTCATTCTTTTAAATTCAATATAACATTTTATATTTATATATTTTAATATATTCCTTCTTTTAAATCATCTTTAAAATTTGATTCAAGTCAACTAGTCTTTTCTACGGTGGCTGGGAAGTGTCAAAAGAATTAGGAAACTCTTGAAACAAATTTAAAAGTTTCTGCTTTTTTAGTTCTTTGCCTCTATTTGTTTTTTTGTTTTTTTTACAACATAGTAAAAAGTTTTTTCCTCTAAACTTCCTCGTGTCACATTTAAAAAAACATTGGTGGTTTAATATTTTAGTGTAATTGTTTCAGCTCAGCTAGTTGAGAAATAACGTAAATAACCGAAAGATTCACATACGGATGTATATCACGAAGTAACTGCATGAAGAGAATTATATTCTTAAAATAAACAACAATAGAAAATACAAAACAAGAATAAAAACTCTTTTTCAGCTACACAACATCTACACACACTTGTGCACACTGAAACAAACAAACATTTATTTTACGTTGATAGTTTCGTTAAAGCATGTTTTTCTTCACGATGACAGTAGAAGTTCAGATCAGCGTCGACGACTCGTTGTTTCTCTGCTGCGTGAAAACCTTGATGGTCGAGGAAACTCTTGTCAGACGCGACAGGAAGTCGGTAAATGAACCTCAAGGATGGACTTTTATTCCCTTGTTCTGTCCATCAAACACTTTTGCTTTTTATCGTCAACCAGATACATTTAAAGTAGTATTTTATTAATTGCGTGTTCATCAGGAGACGCCTGGAATAGTTTTTTTGAATATTGCTAAAATTGTGTTTACGAAACAAGTCTTTACGTCTAGTATCTGGTCCTAGAACTGTGTCGTCAGACTGTTGTAATGTGTGAGATGATCAATAAAAGACGCTGAATGAATTCTTCGCTCTCGTGTCTTTTGTGTTGCGACGACTCTTCTCTCGCCTCGTTCTGTCTGTGAAGTCTGGTCCCGGTACCAGAAGGTCCTGCAGCGAGCGTGAGTGGCTCTGGACCTCCTGTCGATCCCGGTCCTGCTCCGGTCACTGACCCTGCTCTCGCCCCCTCAGGTGTGGTGTCGGTGGTCTTCGAGGAGGACCGCGAGGGGAACCTGTGCTTGATGGCGTACCCGCTGCACGGCGAGCGCGAGTCGGGCGACGACTGCGACGACGCCGAGCCCAGGAGCACCATGTGTAAATGGAGGAGAGCGATGACCTCGACCCTGATGGTGGAGACCGAGAGCCTCGGCAAAGACAAGGACAAAAGGTACAGAACGATACAGTTGTAGAAGAGCACTCTGACTGAACATACCTCTGCCAAGAAGCTCATTTCTCATTAAATGACTAAAGTCTTATCGGTAAAACGAGCTCCGATCCTTACTGTAGTTTTGATCCTGATGGTAGTTTTGATCCTGATGGTAGTTTTGATCCTTACTGTAGTTTTGATCCTGATGGTAGTTTTGATCCTGAAGGTAGTTTTGATCCTGATGGTAGTTTTGATCCTTACTGTAGTTTTGATCCTGATGGTAGTTTTGATCCTGATGGAAGTTTTGATCCTGACGGTAGTTTTGATCCTGACGGTAGTTTTGATCCTGATGGTAGTTTTGATCCTGATGGTAGTTTTGATCCTGAGGGTAGTTTTGATCCTGATGGTAGTTTTGATCCTGATGGTAGTTTTGATCCTGAGGGTAGTTTTGATCCTGATGGTAGTTTTGATCCTGATGGTAGTTTTGATCCTGAAGGTAGTTTTGATCCTGATGGTAGTTTTGATCCTTACTGTAGTTTTGATCCTGATGGTAGTTTTGATCCTTACTGTAGTTTTGATCCTGATGGTAGTTTTGATCCTGATGGAAGTTTTGATCCTGACGGTAGTTTTGATCCTGACGGTAGTTTTGATCCTGATGGTAGTTTTGATCCTGATGGTAGTTTTGAACCTGATGGTAGTTTTGATCCTGATGGTAGTTTTGATCCTGAGGGTAGTTTTGATCCTGATGGTAGTTTTGATCCTGAGGGTAGTTTTGATCCTGATGGTAGTTTTGATCCTGATGGTAGTTTTGAACCTGATGGTAGTTTTGATCCTGATGGTAGTTTTGATCCTGAGGGTAGTTTTGATCCTGATGGTAGTTTTGATCCTGATGGTAGTTTTGAACCTGATGGTAGTTTTGATCCTGATGGTAGTTTTGATCCTGAGGGTAGTTTTGATCCTGATGGTAGTTTTGATCCTGATGGTAGTTTTGATCCTGAGGGTAGTTTTGATCCTGATGGTAGTTTTGATCCTGATGGTAGTTTTGATCCTGATGGTAGTTTTGATCCTGAAGGTAGTTTTGATCCTGACGGTAGTTTTGATCATGATGGTAGTTTTGATCATGATGGTAGTTTTGATCCTGATGGTAGTTTTGATCTTGATGGTAGTTTTGATCCTGAGGGTAGTTTTGATCCTGATGGTAGTTTTGATCCTGATGGTAGTTTTGATCCTGAAGGTAGTTTTGATCCTGATGGTAGTTTTGATCTTGATGGTAGTTTTGATCCTGATGGTAGTTTTGATCCTGAAGGTAGTTTTGATCCTGAAGGTAGTTTTGATTCTGATGATAGTTTTGATCTTGATGGTAGTTTTGATCCTGATGGTAGTTTTGATCCTGATGGTAGTTTTGATCTTGATGGTAGTTTTGATCCTGATGGTAGTTTTGATCCTGATGGTAGTTTTGATCTTGATGGTAGTTTTGATCCTGATGGTAGTTTTGATCCTGAAGGTAGTTTTGATCCTGATGGTAGTTTTGGTCCTGAAGGTAGTTTTGATCTTGATGGTAGTTTTGATCCTGAAGGTAGTTTTGATCTTGATGGTAGTTTTGATCCTGAAGGTAGTTTTGATCCTGAAGGTAGTTTTGATCCTGATGGTAGTTTTGATCCTGAAGGTAGTTTTGATCTTGATGGTAGTTTTGATCCTGAAGGTAGTTTAGATCTTGATGGTAGTTTTGATCCTGAAGGTAGTTTTGATCTTGATGGTAGTTTTGATCCTGATGGTAGTTTTGATTCTGATGATAGTTTTGATCTTGATGATAGTTTTGATCTTGATGGTAGTTTTGATCCTGAAGGTAGTTTTGATCCTGAAGGTAGTTTTGATCCTGATGGTAGTTTTGATCCTGAAGGTAGTTTTGATCTTGATGGTAGTTTTGATCCTGAAGGTAGTTTAGATCTTGATGGTAGTTTTGATCCTGAAGGTAGTTTTGATCTTGATGGTAGTTTTGATCCTGATGGTAGTTTTGATTCTGATGATAGTTTTGATCTTGATGATAGTTTTGATCTTGATGGTAGTTTTGATCCTGATGGTAGTTTTGATCCTGATGGTAGTTTTGATCTTGATGGTAGTTTTGATCCTGATGGTAGTTTTGATCCTGAAGGTAGTTTTGATCCTGATGGTAGTTTTGATCCTGATGGTAGTTTTGATCTTGATGGTAGTTTTGATCCTCATGGTAGTTTTGATCCTGATGGTAGTTTTGATCTTGATGGTAGTTTTGATCCTGATGGTAGTTTTGATCCTGATGGTAGTTTTGATCTTGATGGTAGTTTTAATCTTGATGGTAGTTTTGATCTTGATGGTAGTTTTGATCCTGATGGTAGTTTTGATCCTGATGGTAGTTTTGATCTTGATGGTAGTTTTAATCTTGATGGTAGTTTTGATCCTGATGGTAGTTTTGATCCTGAAGGTAGTTTTGATCCTGATGGTAGTTTTGATCCTGATGGTAGTTTTGATCTTGATGGTAGTTTTGATCCTCATGGTAGTTTTGATCCTGATGGTAGTTTTGATCTTGATGGTAGTTTTGATCCTGATGGTAGTTTTGATCCTGATGGTAGTTTTGATCTTGATGGTAGTTTTAATCTTGATGGTAGTTTTGATCTTGATGGTAGTTTTGATCCTGATGGTAGTTTTGATCTTGATGGTAGTTTTGATCCTGATGATAGTTTTGATCTTGATGGTAGTTTTGATCCTGATGGTAGTTTTGATCCTGAAGGTAGTTTTGATTCTGATGATAGTTTTGATCTTGATGGTAGTTTTGATCCTGATGGTAGTTTTGATCCTGATGGTAGTTTTGATCTTGATGGTAGTTTTGATCCTGATGGTAGTTTTGATCCTGAAGGTAGTTTTGATCTTGATGGTAGTTTTGATCCTGATGGTAGTTTTGATCTTGATGGTAGTTTTGATCCTGATGGTAGTTTTGATCCTGAAGGTAGTTTTGATCTTGATGGTAGTTTTGATCCTCATGGTAGTTTTGCGCCTTGATTGTATAATTATGAAGTCAAGTTTTTTGCTGTCAAAACAAATGACAGATCCTTCAAAATATCCCTCCGGCCAGATGGTAATCCAGGAATCTTTATATTGTATTCAGGGTTTCTTGTGAACGAATGACTCAATATTGTGTGACTCGCGACGAAAAGATGATGTTTTCTTGTTCTCAGGATCTTTTATCTATCGAACCTAAAACAATGATGAAGGACCAACAACACAATTTGACAAACACACACTGAAGTCGAGTTTTCACTACTTTTTTTTTCTAGCTAATGATAAATCCTTCAAATCATTCCTCAGTCCAGATGGTTCTCTGGAATTCCCAATTCATTCAGAGATGTTTAGTATAAATATTAATCATTTTTTAAAGATATACAGTCAAAATATGTGAATGTGATCTAAAAATATTTGATCAAAAATGTTTTTGGGAAAAGATAAAAATGAAAAAGAACATAATTTAATGTAGAGGGATCTAAAATGATATAAAAAATAAATATATGATCCATGACTCAAATTAAAAAATAATATTTTTTGTCTTCGACGTTTTTTGGAGATGAGTTGAAAAAAACAAACATTATATTAAAGATCAGGGCAAAATAATCCCAGACAGAAAATATAGACTTTTATCTCCATGACCTTGAGAAAAAACACAAATGTACCTGCATCGTAATGAGATCAGACCAAATCATTATGACCGTTGAAAACTCACAATGGAAGGATTGTCGGCGAAAGACTTCTAAAGCAGCTTCCAAATATAAAAACATTCGAACTGTATTTTAATGGGGAAAAAAACAGTTTATTAACAGTATTTAAAATATTGTCCCAAGTGTTTTAAGGAACAAAAAAGAAGAGTTAAGTTGTGTTGAAGATAATAATAGTTAACGTGGTTTAAAGAGATCGTGGACAGAAACCTTCAAAGAACTTCAGGTCGTGACTCACCTGCAAACAGGATCTAGACTCAGATCCTGATGTTTGTCAACAAAGACGTGGATGACGTCTCCAGACGAGGATGTCGATGTTCAACAGACTGAGATGTTTTCTGTCTCCTAGTGTCCACACACTGGACCTCAGCCACAGCAGCTCGGCGCCGGAGCTCCAGCACAACCCTTGGAGCCTGCAGTGTCACCAGCAGCAGCTGCAGAGCATGCGAGAGAACGCCGAGCAGCGCGACCAGTACAGTATCCTTGCATCACGTTAGGATCCACTCTCACTGCGAGTGCAGACTTGACTCGCGGCCCAGAGTTCATCCTGCTGGAGAACCTGACCTGGAAACACAGCGTTCCATGTGTGCTGGACCTGAAGATGGGAACTCGACAGCATGGAGACGACGCCTCGGAGGAGAAGAAGCTCTTGCACATGCGCAAGTGTGAGCTCAGCACGTCGGCCGCCATCGGTGTTCGTCTCTGTGGCATGCAGGTGATTCTACCTGTTGAATACATCACACCATCTATCTATATACATATCTATCTATCTATCTATCTATCTATCTATCTATCTATCTATCTATCTATCTATCTATCTATCTATCTATCTATCTATACATCACACTGAGGACATGAAGAATACTTTCATTATATCATTACAAAGTATAGTGACCAGAAAATATATAAAGAACAAATAATGTCAATAACATGGATGGATGGATGGATGGATGGCTGGATGGATGGGTGGATGGATGGATGGATGGATAAATGGATGGATGGATGGATAAATGGATGGATGGA
Organism: Callionymus lyra; assembly: GCF_982586985.1. Taxonomy (NCBI): domain Eukaryota; kingdom Metazoa; phylum Chordata; class Actinopteri; order Syngnathiformes; family Callionymidae; genus Callionymus; species Callionymus lyra. Next base: position 1,488,000 of record NC_141827.1, on the reverse strand, counting down.
TGGATGGGTGGGTGGATGGATGGATGAATGGGTGGATGGATGGATAAATGGATGGGTGGATGGATGGATGGATAAATGGATGGGTGGATGGATGGATGGGTGGATGGATGGGTGGATGGATGGATGGGTGGATGGATGGATGGATGGATGGATGGATGGATAAATGGATGGGTGGATGGATGGATGGATGGATGGGTGGATGGATGGATGGATGGATGGGTGGATGGATGAATGGATGGATGGATGGATGGATGGATGGATGGATGGATGGATGGGTGGATGGATGGATGGGTGGGTGGGTGGATGGATGGATAAATGGATGGATGGATGGATGGATAAATGGATGGATGGATGGATGAATGGGTGGATGGATAAATGGATGGATGGATGGATGGATGGATGGATAGATAAAGTAAGCATTCTGTTCTGCAGTGCATGGAGAGGAGCCTGTTGCTGCCATTACTCTTCTGAGCTGCCACAGCAACAGGTTCCTGTTCCTGTAATAGATATTTCATTATGAATGATTTAGTTTTATTAAGATGTTCAATGTTATTCAATACAGTATATATAAATATAAATATTTATTATAAATCCAGTTCTTTTTTTCTTTTTTCACTTTCATTCAAGTTGAGATGAGAATGAAAATGAGTGAAAATCAAACTATATCATGTATTTTGACTGTATTTGAAATGAAAGTATGTGAAGACGATACTCTTGTTAAACTGGTAACAGTTCAGACAAGTTCAGGGTCTCATGTTGTAAAATATAAAAATACACACCAAAGGATTCAAAACCTCGAATGTTCACAACATTTTCTACCTTTGTTTTTCCAAATCAATGACACTTTTCTTCGTCGGCTTCACTAACTTGAGTTTGATTGACATGTTGTCATCATCAATCATTTTGAGTCTTTAAAGTGGATTTTAATTCATCAATTATGATTCATTAGAGGTGACTATAGTTGATTTCACTCTGGCAGAGGAACCTTCTTCGCCCTGAGACGTGGACACACACCTGACTCCGCCCTCTCCTCAGGTGTTCCAGCCGGACACGGGTCAGCTCATGTTCATGGACAAGTATCTGGGTCGTCAGCTGTCTCTGCCGGACTTCAAGGAGGCCTTGTTCCAGTTCTTCCACAGCGGGCGCCGCCTGCGCCTGGAGCTGCTGTCGCCGGTGCTGCGGCGCCTGCGCGACATGCAGGTGGCGCTGGAGTCGTGCGAGTCGTATCGCTTCTACTCCAGCTCGCTGCTCATCATCTACGACGGCGCTCCGGACCGCCGGCGCCACCGGAGACACGCCGAGGCCGGACTGTCGGAGGAGGACGAGGAGGAGCAGGACGAGGAGGAGGAGCCGGACGAGGAGCCGGACGAGGACGCCCGGGACGAGGACGCCCGGGACGAGGCGGCGGATTTTGTGTTTCCTCGCGGCTCGTCCGGCGACGACAGCGGCGGCGTCTCGACCTCCGGCGCGTCTCGCTCCGACGGCCCGGTGGACGTGAGGATGATCGACTTCGCTCACACCACCTGCAGAGGCTTCACGGGCGACAGCGTGATCCACGAGGGCGGCGACAGCGGCTACATCTTCGGCCTCCAGAACCTGATCAGCATCATCTCGGAGCTGCAGAACCACAACACGCACTAGAAGCACCGGAGACCATGTTTCCACTGACGGCGCTTCCAGGCGGCGTCTGCGTTTCCATGGAAACGTCCGTCAGACTGCAAAAAGAAAGGGATGAAAAACTCAAGAGAAAAAGTGATCAAAATTGATTGCTGGTTTATTTGCACAGAAATGTGTGTGTGTGTGTGTGTGTGTGTCAGGAGACAGGGCTATTTCTTACTCTACGAGTGTTTGGATGAAGACGCAGGATCTGCCTTCTTCTTCTTCTTCTTCTTCTTCTTCTTCTTCTTCTTTTTCTTCTAGTGTTTTATTGTGAAAGGAAGGAAGTCGAACTACGGACAAACAAAAGTGTTCAATAGCGAATACATTCCAGGTCACCATGGTTACGATGACGTGTGTGTTGTTGATAAAGGGGAGATCGATTAAAGAGTTTTGTCTTAAAACCTTTTTTGTTGCTTTTCGTTTATATTTGTCAAAATCAAGCAGCAACAGAGAAAATCTGGCTGTTGATAATCAGATGAAGATAAAAGTCATTTTAGTGTGCGCCGTTAGCATGTAGCGTGTTAGCATGTTAGCATGTAGCATGTTAGCATGTTAGCATGTAGCGTGTTAGCATGTAGCATGTTAGCATGTTGCATGTTAGCAAACAACAAACTTTTCCTCACACGTCGTCGTCTGTTGATTGATCCGTACTTTTATAAAACTCCTTGAAATCCTGGAAGAACACTCGAAATTTTACAATTATATAGAAGATTCGCTCAATGTTATATAAAAATATGTAAACTATGACATATTAATGGATGAAGAATATTAAAATAAACTGTTGGAGGAGAAAGTCAGATAATCTGTTTTAATAATCGCAATATTATGAAATATTTTCCTCAATAAATATCTACAAAATATTGTTTAAATGAAATATAAAAAACAGCATTATTTAGATTTTGTAGCAGTTCTTCTTCCCAACATTACAGTAAACAAAAGGAGCTAAAATCATCAAAGTATTTACAATGCGTTTTGTTATAAATATTGTTTTGAATTTCATTTAAAAATGCTGTATTTCCTGATGACCTGATGAAGTTCTGCTCCCGATACAAACATCAGGTCAGTAGATCCTTCAAGACTTTTGTGAGTCCATGAGACACGAAGATCAAACACAAACGCACTATTTATAGATCAAAATTATTGAAGATAATTAAAAGTTTGTTGTGTTTCGAGCTTCACTTGTTCCTCAACATTCCGTCAAGTGCGTCAGAACAAAACCATAAAAAAAATAACAAAGAATAATGAAGTGCTTTTTTTTTTGTTCTGCTTGTTCTGGGTTTGAAAGTGACTTGAAGACATTTTATCTTCCCTGGCAGCCGGGAGAGACTCTGTGTAGAGCAGCTCGTATATATATATATATATATATATATATTTAAAACAAATTATGTAATTTATTATAGTCATGATCGTTTCATTTAAAAATATAACACAAAATAAGTAAACAAAAATATAACAACATCTTTCTCCCTCACGCATGAATAAGAAATTAAATAATTATAAAACATACAAACAGATGTTTATTAAGTGTTGTAAACACAACGTAGGATTCTTGTACCCAGCTAGCCGGGGTATTATATGAAGTGTTGGCTCGAGTCCAAGTACTCAACTCTTAAAGGTCGAGGTCACATGTGGGTTGGAGGCGTTAAAGGATCATGTGTGTGTCTGTGGCATGTTGTGTAGATGTAAAGGTCAGTGTGTGTTGATGGAGTGGATCAGCACCACTGGTTATGTCACAGCCTCAGGGTCACTCTTTCATATTCTGTGTGCACATGTGTGTGTCCATCGAGTGCGACGCTATTTCAAACGTGTGTGATCCGTGTGTGATCCGTGTGTGATCCGTGTGTGATCCGTGTGTGTGTGTGATCCGTGTGTGTGTGTCACTGAATCAAGGTTAAGTGGAGCGGTTACATCATGTTGTATCGCCATGGCAACGGCGGCCTCAGCTGGGATGATGTCGCGACATTTGAACTTCAACATCACACTCTCTACTTCTGATGAAGCCTGTACTAGAACACAAATACTATTGCATTTGATGAACACAAGCAAAAGTAATGAATATCTGCGATTAACTAAATCAAATCTACACCGACATCCGTCGCTTACGTAACAAAAGCTTCAACGATGATGTATTTACTGGTCGGAGCGTCTTCTTCGTACCAGAGTCGCTTCAAATCATTTCTAAACATTTTCTTCAGCTATTGAACTGTATTCAAGTCACTCAGTGCCAAGAATATTATAGGAAAACAATATTTTGCTTTTCATCATGTTTATTTGTAAAGTATTTGTAAAATATACCTGATAGTTTATCAATATATCAGTAGGATCACATCGATTGATCATTTCTGATCCATTTATTTATTATAAAGTACTTTTCACGTTCACATAATAACATATATTTCATAAATACATATACATGTCAAATCTCTGTGACTTCTTTAACCTTCACTAAATATATATATTTAGAATATTTGATGAAATATTTACAAATCTTTGGAAATATTCGACATTGTTTGACTGGATCTAATTCTTTGATTGACATTTAAGAAAAAAAGGACAAAAACAATTTCTTATAGCTTTGATATTTTATATATTTTTTTATTCAAGTATTTGGCCTGACAAGCTAAGTAAATGAATATCTGTGATGAACTTTATGTACGCAGAAACATAAAAATAAAATCTACACCAACATCCGTCCATCACTTACGTAACAACAACAACAACTGAACCATCTGAGGTCACTTTGTGACGACAATAATGTCTTAAGTGATGCTGCCTGAAGCTGTGTGTGTGTGTGTGTGTGTGTGTGTGCGTGTGTGTGTGTGTGTGTGTGTGAGTGTGTCTGTGTGTGCGTGTGTGTGTGTGCGTGTGCGTGAGTGCGTGTGTGTGTGTGAGTGTGTCTGTGGGTGTGTGTGTGTGTGTGAGTGTGTCTGTTCGTGCATGTGTGTGTGTGTGTGTGTGTGTGTGTGTGTGTGTGTGTGTGTGTGTGTGTGAGTGTGTCTGTGTGTGCGTGTGTGTGTGTCTGTGTGTGTGTGTGTGTGTGTGTGTGTGTGTGTGTCTGTGTGTGCGTGTGTCTGTGTGTGTGTCTGTGTGTGTGTGTGTGTGTGTGTGTGTGTGTGAGTGTGTCTGTGTGTGTGCGTGTGTGTGTGTGTGTCTGTGTGTGTATTTTGGCTATAGAAACAAATGTGTGTGTGACGTAAGAGATCTGAGAATCATTCGTCTCATTGCTTCATCGTTTGAAAAGAGAACTTGGTTTAATGGTTTCATCCTGAGGTTTTAAAGTCCAGTAGAAAAGATGTTTTTTTCAAGTGTGTCACAAATCAACAGTGTTGACAAACGTCTTGTTATGGTCCAGCAGGAAAACACGTACGATGTGTTTCGTTTACTGGTGGATTGTTCAGGGTGTTACCCTGTGTAGCTGGGACAGAACACGGGTGTAAAGACACTGGTCAGAGAGCCTGATGTGTTACATAAGTGATGCTGTCAACAAGACGTCAGACGCTGGATCACCAGCTAACGAGCGTAATGAGCGTTTACACCTGATTAAGATTCTACACGGAAGGACGGTCCTGCTCTCCTGTCACACTTTGATTGGATTATCTGGGATTAAGAAGCTTGTTGTTGCGAAGGCATGAAGTTACATCAATGTTTTTTCTTTTAGATGCAAAGAAAATCTTTATTTTAACCTTTTAAAAAACATTTGACCATTTTCATCTTTTAGTCTTTATTGGGGTTTAAAACAATATTGCTATGGCCATATATCTTATTTTATTTTGATTTATTTTGATTTTTTATAAAAAATTGCTATATGTATTGGCTATTGGAAAAAAACAATTTCAATCAATAACGTTTTACCTTATATCCAGATATTATTGACGCACAATATTTTAGCGATATTTAAAAGCACTGTATTGTTCTTTTTTTCTGTTTTATTTTTTACAATGTTTAATTTTTTTCAATACAATTCAATAAAATCTGTTTAGAATAAAACATTTTACATTACTTTGATAGCTTAATATTTTTTTTACTCACAGTGTAATTTATTAATTATATATATATTAATGTAATAATAAGTAGGAAAAAAAACAAACAAACTTTTTCACTCTTATTTGTGTTAAATTTTTTAATTTATTTATACGAAGCAACATGTCATCCATGTAATTGTACCATAAATTAGAGAAGAGAGTTTAAATACTTCTCCCATCTTAAGTATCTGAAAGTTTTCTCTTCATTATCGTCACTTTTATTGTTGCTGTTGCTGCTGACGAAAAAGAAACTGGACAAACCTGAAGATAAGTGTCTAACCAGGCATGACATTAACCAGCTTTACTAACTTCAAGTTAACAACGACGTTCTTTCATTCTGAAGAATGAAGAAGATCTGTTCTGTTCTTTTCAGTCAAGAAAAAACAAGTTTCTTCAAACTTAAATCACTTTTTTCTTTCATTTCCGTGTAAAAACGTCCGACCTCTGCCTGATGCTAACGCTGTAGCCGCCGAGACGTTTCAGGTTCCTGTGTTTGTCTCGACACGAGTCCACGGTTGTGTCCGTACGTTTATATTTGTGCTGCTACACATGTTTCTATGAGCCTCTCACAGGAACAACTGTGCTGTGCGAGCGAGTCGTGTGTCGACCTCTGAGCCGTGAGTCGCTCTGACCCACAAAGATGCTGATTGTGCGACGATGACATGGACTGTGACTCATGTGAGACTCATTAACGACGAGCGAGTCGATCCACATATTTCATGATCGTGTTTCAACTTCAACTCACAGCGTCTTTAATCTCTGGATCACTGTAGCCTCGGCTGATCACTGTCATCATCTCACTGAAGGAGTTTAAACTATGTTTATGTAAACTTGCACCAGAAACAATAGTCATGTATAATATAATATATATATAATCGACATGTTTCTTTTCTACTCGGTTCTTTACAGCAACAGTCAGACTGACGGCAAATAAAAAAACTTTGAAAAGTAACAAATAGTACCTCAACCTCAACCATGTGCAATACTTCTGGGATGAATGTGAAATATACATGTTTATACATGTGTGTGTATAAATACTATACCCTATAATGGGGAGTTAATTATTTATTTGACTTCATTCCGTTTAAAAAATAATAAATTAAAATAAAGTATTGTAAGGAAATGCATATAAAAATAAACATTTTTAAATATTTATAAACACAGTATTGTAAGGAAATGCATGTACAAAATAAATATTATTTAAAAATATATATAAACACTTTTTAATTAACATTAGACTTTAAAAAATAATTATTTTATGAACAGAGAATTTCAGAATTCCTGCTAAACATGCTGAGATGTTGAATGAATTCTTCCTCTGAATAAAGAGAATAAGTTGAGGGACAGGAAGGTGTTGTTTTGTTTGTATCTCGTGCAGTGAATGTTACGTAATGAACGCATGAACAAATGTGTCTTTCTCTGGCGAGGACGAGCCGTGATCGTCGTTCATGATTCTAGAGACAAACTAGAGAGTTGATGTTGAGCTGCAGTGATTCTGAGCATATTTAAATATTAACATGTGTGTGTGAGTGTGTGTGTCGTGTGGCCCTGAAACTCAGTGCTGGACACATACTGTGACGTCAATACTGAGATCAATAACGTGCTTTTTAGTCCATGTTTATCGACAGTATTTCATCCACATGACTTGTTTTAAGATGAACTCAATTTTAATTGTGTTTGTGATTTTCTTTTTAAATGTATGTCCAGTTTACTGAATATTTAGTCAAATTCCTTCAGAGGTTATACATCAACAAACTCATACCAATTGTGTTTTACTTGTTATTAAAGTATTTAATGTCGCTTCACGAATACACTATTAGTCCAACAATAAACCTATAAGATGTTTTCTTTGCGCGTTGAAAGAATATTAAAAGAGAACACTGCCCTCTAGTGGCCTTGTTGTTATAAACGTCTTTATTGGTAGATTATTAATAATTTATTCTATGGATGAAATAACACTTCGAATAATATATTTTAAATATCACAAGAATATGATTACGATTTTTAAGACGCTTGATGATTTGTTTTGATGGTTTAAAAATGTAAAATGTACAAAATATTCAGTTTGATTGAATATAATCTGCAGACGTTTGACGGTAACATTCCTACCTTTGGCTATTTTTTTATACTTTAAAGTCGAGTAGAATAAAAGTTGAAATACTAAAACGGTAGCTGTGTAACTTATAATACACATACATGTTGTGTTTATTAAATCTTTTTATATACTTGCATCCAAAACAATATAGTTATGTGTCATTTAATTTTTATCCTTGATCAGTGAGTTAATTATTTTGATCCTTTATTTTATTCTGTTAAAAAATATTTATATATATTATAAAAAATATTATAAAAATATAAATGTATTTCACACTGAGTGTATCCTTTTGCTAATTGTGTGTACTTGTACACAAGTGGGTGTTTTATTTTTTATTATTGTTTTATTGGTCATAAAAGTGTAAATAACATGTAGATACAATAGATTCTAAAAATGTGTGCAGAATTATTAGATTTAAGAAATATATATATATATATATATCTACAAAATGTAGCATGTCAAATACCTTTTGTTCATTATTGTTTGTGTTTATTATGGGTCCATCAAAATAGACTGACATCCACAATCAAGTACAAACATTTATATACACTGTCAAATGTCAATAGTTTCACAGTATTTTAATATATACATTTTTGCAATGTTCAGTATGTTTAAAGTATATTTATTCATGTTAAGTAATAAAGAATTGTAACTTAGAAAGATCCAAATCCCAAATTGGTGAAACCTTCACTGATAATGTCAATAAAATTATAATAATTTTAAAACGTACATACTTGTGTTAAGACACAATACTGTCTATATCTTAATAAACGTTTTAAAAAACAATCTCTGGACTTTGAATGAAAAACATTTAAACGGTTTTACCTTGTTATCAATGACGTCGACAACTTCCAGGAAGTGTTTGAACTGATGACGAGCGCCGCTCGTGCGACGGCGCCCCCTGCAGGACGGGAGTGTCGCGTCTCATAGTAGTGACGTGTGTTAGCGGCTCGTCTGTGTTGACGTGTCTTTCTAAAGCTTCTCTCTTTCTGTGCTGCTGCTGATGGAGTCGCAGTGACTCCACGAAGCTCTCGATCTGCCCTCAGCAACAACACAGTGCTCGGGATCAGGACACCATGGGAAGTGAGTAGAAACGTTGCGTTGAAGAAAGAAGTATTTATTGAGCAGGTTTTTACTGAGGTTGTCAAGAGGTTGACGCTATGCTAACTCTTGTGTCCATGGAACTCTGGTCGCCCTCGTTTAAAACCTTTTATAGTTTCAAGCTTTATCTGATTATGTTTAGTGAATGTTTAGTTTATTTACCAGGATTTAACTAAAGTTAACCGAAGAGTTCTGTGATTGAATGCTAACTGGACCAATGCTAACGCTAGCTTGTTGCTCGATACGTTGACAATTTTTAAACTCGTATTTCCATCAAACTGATGTCATTAAACTGAACATGTAAAGTGTTGAAGATCCGTGTGTTTAAGTGATACTGGAGGATCAAACGTGTCGATGAATAACCAGTGGTTTCACAGCTGATCGTCCGCAGCTGCAGTAAAACACTGGATGTTGTTTTCATGTGTTTTGATTTAAGTCTGAAATATACATCGATCTGTTTGTTTCACTTCCTGTCGTCAATTCTGGGCTTGTTTGGTAGTGATGACGTTGCAAGCAAGATAACCGATGACGCCACGTAGAACTCTAACCACATTCTTATTTACTTTGTAGTTAAATTTTTGGAAGTCATCAAACCCTTCTGTGCGGTTCTGCCAGAAATCCAAAAACCGGAACGAAAAGTAAGTTGAATTATCAAGTAAATATGTGTAAAGAAATCCATTTGTATTGTTTACTTTATCAGTGCGACTTGTCTAAAAATTCCAACATGTATTACCTGCTGATGAAAGAAAATAACATTTTATACCAACTCCATTTGTACAGATTCAGTTCAGAGAAAAGGTGCTATGGACCGCCATCACGCTTTTCATCTTCCTGGTGTGCTGCCAAGTAAGTCAACAACAAACACGTGGATTCTAATAATAATAATACAGAGGGTACCTTTTATCACTGGCGCTTCATTTTCTAACTCTTTTTTTTCTTCCTTGTTTATATAGATTCCTCTCTTTGGTATCATGTCATCAGACTCAGCAGATCCTTTCTACTGGATGAGAGTTATCTTGGCTTCAAACAGAGGTGCTTAAAAATGACTTTTTATACTTGTTTTTTTTTATACTCCGCCATTACCAGTTTTAAAATATTTATGGTCTTTAAACCTACTAAATATTATCCTATTCACTGACTAGAAAACAAATTGTACATCATTCTACCAAGCTCTGATGGAAATATTATCAGTGGAGATGAGGTCTTTTAAGTACTTGCTAGTGTTGAGGATGCATGTGTCTGATGTTTTTATCTCTGTGACGCTAACGTTTCCTCCTTGTTCTTCAGGTACTCTGATGGAGCTGGGTATCTCGCCCATCGTCACCTCAGGTCTCATCATGCAGCTGCTGGCAGGAGCTAAGATCATCGAGGTTGGAGACACACCTAAAGACAGAGCTCTCTTTAACGGAGCTCAGAAACGTGAGTGAAATCTAGTTACAAGAGGAAGAAGCAGCGTCGGTGACATCATTGATCCTTGTGTGTCACAAACATGTCCCTAAAATATTTAATGTGATTTTCTCTTTACAGTGTTTGGAATGATCATCACCATCGGACAGGCCATTGTGTACGTCATGACTGGCATGTATGGAGACCCTTCAGAGATGGGTGCTGGGATCTGTCTGCTCATCATCATCCAGGTACTTGAAACCTAATTATCTACAGTGTAAAACATGTGTTATTACAACATTTAACAGTTTTATGCTTCAGGAAATGTCCCTGAAACGTTTGTTTTAAGATGTTTTTCTTCTCCAGCTCTTCGTTGCTGGTCTGATCGTGCTCCTGCTGGACGAGCTGCTCCAGAAGGGCTACGGTCTGGGCTCTGGTATCTCTCTGTTCATCGCCACCAACATCTGTGAGACCATCGTGTGGAAGGCCTTCAGCCCCACCACTGTCAACACAGGCCGAGGTGTGTTTGTGTGTCTCGTGTGAATGTGAGGAATCTTGTTTTTCATGCTTGAACTTTGACTTGTTCAGGCACTGAGTTTGAGGGAGCCATCATCGCTCTCTTCCATCTGCTGGCCACTCGCACTGACAAGGTCCGAGCCCTCAGAGAAGCCTTCTACAGGCAGAACCTGCCCAACCTCATGAACCTCATCGCCACCGTCTTCGTGTTTGCAGTGGTCATATACTTCCAGGTGAGTCCGGCTCGAGTGTTCAACACTTGTTGATGGTTTGACTTCTCTGTTGATTCATGATTGAACTTCTGACCTCATCAGGGCTTCAGGGTGGATCTGCCCATCAAGTCTGCCCGCTACCGTGGTCAGTACAACACGTACCCCATCAAGCTGTTCTACACCTCCAACATCCCCATCATCCTGCAGTCGGCACTGGTCTCCAACCTGTACGTCATTTCCCAGATGTTGTCCACACGATTCAGTGGCAACTTCCTGGTCAACCTGCTGGGGACGTGGTCTGTAAGTGTGGAACCTGAATTGTTTTCAGAGCCAGGAGGTTGTGTTCTTTGCTGACGACACCATCTTGTGTTTTTATTCAGGACACGTCCACTGGTGGACCAGCTCGAGCCTACCCAGTGGGGGGTCTTTGCTACTACCTCTCTCCTCCAGAGTCTTTTGGTTCCGTCCTGGATGATCCGGTTCACGCCTCCATCTACATCGTCTTCATGCTGGGCTCCTGCGCCTTCTTCTCCAAGACCTGGATCGAGGTCTCGGGATCGTCTGCCAAAGATGTGAGTCACATGTCGACCCCTCTGCCCTGGTATGAGTTCTGTTGGTTTGAATCGTGGTGTGTTTCTCTCAGGTGGCGAAGCAGCTGAAGGAGCAGCAGATGGTGATGAGGGGACACAGAGAGACCTCCATGGTGCACGAGCTCAACAGGTACGAGAAGGTCATGAGTTTGATGTGGACAGGAAGTGACCGCTCTCTTCTGTGCAGGTACATCCCCACAGCCGCCGCCTTCGGTGGACTCTGTATAGGAGGACTGTCCGTCATGGCTGACTTTTTGGGCGCCATCGGGTCTGGCACGGGAATCCTGCTGGCCGTGACCATCATCTACCAGTACTTTGAGATCTTCGTCAAAGAGCAGAGCGAGATGGGCAGCATGTCAGGACTGCTCTTCTAAACTGCTCTGAAAGAAATCCTGTCCAACTCGGAGGAACCACACAAATGTTTCCAATTCTATTTTGTATTCAATACATAAGTAATCACACTACTCCCCTGGCCGTGTAGGAGCAACACTACTTGCAGGGTTGTGTATCTTTCAATAACGGATGTCCAGTTACTCAGACTGCCCAAGTTCTAATAGCTCAACGCCTAAAGTAACACACAGGTGCGTGTCAAGCGTGTGTGTGTGGCACTCTTGCTGACATGCCTCCACATGTTTCATGGTTGTTTAAAACCCGGACAAGGAAAAGTATTATGAACTGTAAGCACTGCCTCTGGACATTTCAGCAGTTACAAGAAAACCACGTCGTCTTCATCGCAGGTAGCAAACTCACCAGAGGTCCTTTGACCCGACAGTTGTGTACAGTTGAAATAAAATATACTTGTGCTCCTGTTGTTGGTTGTTTTCATGGACCTTTATTTTGAAATCATGTTCAACTCCGGGCTTATACGGACTGCTGTTGTTTGTCTGCCTCCTGTAGGAAGTGTTTTTCATGCTCTTTCATTCCCAGACTCGGTGGCTGCAGAAACCTGCCGAGGTCGGGACGAGAGACGGTTTGATAAGAGACAGGAAATGGTTTTGTTTTTACTCTAATGTAACAGACATATTTGTGTTAATAAAAACTTTTTTTTCCAACACACTTGATGGTGAATCTATTGAAATCTTGTTTTTTTCCACAAACCTGAGCTCAAATACTTGTCAATCCAAGTGTTTCGTCTTCAAGAAAACTTTTGCTTTGTTTTTTTCATTTCTTGAGACATTTTGAACCTTTGGAAGTCAAATAATCATTAGACTATTTCTGCATATACTTTATTAGAATTTATTTATTTCGAAACATAAAAACATAAACAATAATGATCTTTCGAAGACTCATATTATTAATATTATAAATTAACTATAAATCTGATGCAAATTTGCCACAAATAGCTTTTTATCAAATACAAAATATTCTTTGTAGTGTAATTCATTCATGTGTACTTGTAATGTCAACATATGTTGCAATAAGAAACCGTTTTTTCAATAGTTGCTTGTACATTTGTATATTATTGTTACATTGGAAAATCACAGCAGTTCACAACAAACATATTGAACATAAATACGAATTATATTAAGACACACTGTACACATATTATTAAAATTACATCAAAACATGAGTAAATAACATTAATTGTAAAAACAATAATAACTCAATAATACTGAGTAATGACAATAGAGAAATCAGACAATACAAAATAAACACAAAAAATAACTATTCAACAATAAACATTAGTACACGTTGCAAACACCAAACAAGTACAAAAGTGAGGGGAGGAGTTAAAAAACGAGTTCGACTTTTTTAAAAAACAAAACAAACAATTAAATTATTTTTTTTATTTTAAAACAAAATACATTTTTATTTCTCCATATTAAAAAATAGGGTTGTTTTTTTGTGGAATTTTCAAGTTATCAAAATGTTTCGATCTTTTCATTTTGGTGCAAACATGTTTGCGCGCGGGCACGTTGCCTGCGTGCGCGCGCCTGTCTGGGACTAGTGACGTGTTGCAGCGGCTGCTCTGGTGACGTGTCTTTAGCTTCTCTCTTCTCTCTGAGCCGCTGAATGGAGCGTCTCTGACTCCCTCAGCAACTCCAACCGGTCCCAGCAACACGACAGGACTCGACACGAAGACACCATGGGAAGTAAGTGACTTTCTCAGGCTTTGAACTTCATTTGTGGCCAGTTTGTCTCGTTCATGACGCCTTTGTTGGTCGAGATCTTTAAAGTGCTAACGGACGAGCTAAGCTAACCTTCATTCTCTCTTCTGCCAAGTTGAGCCGTTACTAAGACGTTTTTGGACGTTTATATGTCTTATCTCGCCAGTCAACGTATTTTCGTTGAGTTCAGATTTCTGTCCAAGTCATTTTATATGTTTTGTCTTAAAAATAAATCAAATTTTATGAATGGTTGAGATTAAATGTTAGCTAAATGCTATCGTTAGCATATATTTTTTGAGTGACCAATGTGTACATTTTTAAATGTAACTAAAGCGCCTCCTTACTTTTGTCAAGTTGCGATTTAAATTCCATTGGCAGGTTGTGTTTATGGTGTTTAAACGAAGTCATAATAGGCGTAACGACCGGTTTTCTAATAAATTAAAAAAAAAAGCGACTTGTGTTTCTGTCACGAATTAAATCCAACGAGTTCAAAGTTTGATTTATGTTTCTGCTTTACTGTCATTTTTTTGAGCCGATCAGTAGTGATGACGTTGCATAGAAGATACATTTTTAAAGTCTCAGGAACCCATACTAACTCAGTTGTGGTTTATTTCCAGTTAAATTTTTGGAAGTCATCAAACCGTTCTGTGCGGTGCTGCCGGAAATTCAAAAACCAGAACGAAAGGTAAGTTTAACAAATGACTGGTTCTTGTTCTTGTTCTTGTGTCTCGTTTGAATGAACCTCATTTTCTCAATGTTACAGATTCAATTCAGAGAAAAAGTACTATGGACTGCCATTACACTCTTCATCTTCCTGGTCTGTTGCCAAGTAAGTCTGTCCGTCACTTTTTATCTGCACCGTTGGTAACTTTAATGTTAAAACACAGAACGTTTAAATTTGCCGTCAGTACTGTGTTAGTACTTGGTGTTAGCTCGTTTTACCACAAATGTTCAAATTATACTGAATGATGTCGTTTTTCTTATATTTGACATGTGATGGTGCAGAACTCTTTTCTAACTTTTTATTCCATTCTTCCAGATTCCTCTCTTTGGTATCATGTCATCAGACTCAGCAGATCCTTTCTACTGGATGAGAGTAATCTTGGCTTCAAACAGAGGTGCTTACTTTGTGTTTTTTTTATCTGTATTTTTACATTTTACTTTTTAAATGTCGTTTACACTGTAATTAACAAAGACAATCTAAACATCTTGCAGAGAAGTATACTGTTCAACCTGTGTAGAAATGATAATGTTAAAAAAAGACAAAATTATTAGTAGCACAATTATTAAATCGTTTTAAATTGATGCACAATACGCATTTTTTAAAAATACACCACATATTAAACAAAATGTCAAATAAAATAAACAATAAACTAATAATGATAATGAATTAAATAATAATGAAATGCAATCGATTAAAAATGGCCCTTACAAAGTATCATATATTTTAATTAAATATTCTGACCGGTGAAAAAGCCTGACATTGAAGGTGCTGTTAACTTTACCCTGATTGCTCCTGATGGCAGGCGCGTGTGCAGCCTACTCCCATCAGTATGTGTGAATGGCTGTCAAAGCGCTTTGTGACCAGGGTCTAGAAAGGCGCTATATAAATAGACATTATTATTATTATTATTATTATTATCATTATTATAATGCTGCTAAAGTTTTCTGGAGAAGATGGGACCGGCTCTCCATCAAGAACGAAATTTGTGTGTATGTATGTGTATATATATATATTTTATATATATATATATATAGATATAGATAGAGATAGATCTATATCTGTAATAAAAAAAACAACTTGTCTAACAGGACTGAAGAATCCTTTACGTGTTAAGTTTCTGTAAAAAAAAAAAAAACAGTTGTGCCTTTGATCAAATGTTATCATGTAAACAGGAAAAGAAGCTCTTAGTTCTTAGCAGTGAGTACCTGGTTCAATGGTTTTCAATCATTGATAATTATGCAGTAGCACCTGATTACATCATATAAACCCATGTCGTTATCTAAAATGTATTGTATCTTCTTTGAATCTCATCATTGAAACTAGGTCAGCCAAATTATTTTAGTCACACTGACTCCTTCAAGAAACAGCTTAAGACACTTTTATTTGTCCCAGTTTCCTGACCTTTAAAGTATATATTTTATTGGGTATTTTTTTGATTGGTCTGGAAAAGCGCTCTATAAATTCTACTTACTTACTTGTATCGTGGCTGTTGGAGAAATCAACCTGTGATCCCTGCAGAGTAAATCAATGTTTTGAATGTGTTTAATGCTTCAGTTACATCTGGTCACCAGCCTGAAGAGTTCCATTAATGTTTGTGATCGATGTGATGTAATTGTTATCTCTCTGATCTTCAGGTACTCTGATGGAGCTGGGTATCTCGCCCATCGTCACCTCAGGTCTCATCATGCAGCTGCTGGCAGGAGCTAAGATCATCGAGGTTGGAGACACACCTAAAGACAGAGCTCTCTTTAACGGAGCTCAGAAACGTGAGTGAAATCTAGTTACAAGAGGAAGAAGCAGCGTCGGTGACATCATTGATCCTTGTGTGTCACAAACATGTCCCTAAAATATTTAATGTGATTTTCTCTTTACAGTGTTTGGAATGATCATCACCATCGGACAGGCCATTGTGTACGTCATGACTGGCATGTATGGAGACCCTTCAGAGATGGGTGCTGGGATCTGTCTGCTCATCATCATCCAGGTACTTGAAACCTAATTATAATCTACAGTGAAAACATGTTTTATTACAATATTAAGTGTTTTGTGCTTCAGGAAATGTCCCTGAAACGTTTGTTTTAAGATGTTTTTCTTCTCCAGCTCTTCGTTGCTGGTCTGATCGTGCTCCTGCTGGACGAGCTGCTCCAGAAGGGCTACGGTCTGGGCTCTGGTATCTCTCTGTTCATCGCCACCAACATCTGTGAGACCATCGTGTGGAAGGCCTTCAGCCCCACCACTGTCAACACAGGCCGAGGTGTGTTTGTGTGTCTCGTGTGAATGTGAGGAATCTTGTTTTTCATGCTTGAACTTTGACTTGTTCAGGCACTGAGTTTGAGGGAGCCATCATCGCTCTCTTCCATCTGCTGGCCACTCGCACTGACAAGGTCCGAGCCCTCAGAGAAGCCTTCTACAGGCAGAACCTGCCCAACCTCATGAACCTCATCGCCACCGTCTTCGTGTTTGCAGTGGTCATATACTTCCAGGTGAGTCCGGCTCGAGTGTCCAACACTTGTTGATGGTTTGACTTCTCTGTTGATTCATGATTGAACTTCTGACCTCCTCAGGGCTTCAGGGTGGATCTGCCCATCAAGTCTGCCCGCTACCGTGGTCAGTACAACACGTACCCCATCAAGCTGTTCTACACCTCCAACATCCCCATCATCCTGCAGTCGGCACTGGTCTCCAACCTGTACGTCATTTCCCAGATGTTGTCCACACGATTCAGTGGCAACTTCCTGGTCAACCTGCTGGGGACGTGGTCTGTAAGTGTGGAACCTGAATTGTTTTCAGAGCCAGGATGTTGTGTTCTTTGCTGACGACACCATCTTGTGTTTTTATTCAGGACACGTCCACTGGTGGACCAGCTCGAGCCTACCCAGTGGGGGGTCTTTGCTACTACCTCTCTCCTCCAGAGTCTTTCGGTTCTGTCCTGGATGATCCGGTTCACGCCTCCATCTACATCGTCTTCATGCTGGGCTCCTGCGCCTTCTTCTCCAAGACCTGGATCGAGGTCTCGGGATCGTCTGCCAAAGATGTGAGTCACACGTCGACCCCTCTGCCCTGGTATGAGTTCTGTTGGTTTGAATCGTGGTGTGTTTCTCTCAGGTGGCGAAGCAGCTGAAGGAGCAGCAGATGGTGATGAGGGGACACAGAGAGACCTCCATGGTGCACGAGCTCAACAGGTACGAGAAGGTCATGAGTTTGATGTGGACAGGAAGTGACCGCTCTCTTCTGTGCAGGTACATCCCCACAGCCGCCGCCTTCGGTGGACTCTGTATAGGAGGACTGTCCGTCATGGCTGACTTTTTGGGCGCCATCGGGTCTGGCACGGGAATCCTGCTGGCCGTGACCATCATCTACCAGTACTTTGAGATCTTCGTCAAAGAGCAGAGCGAGATGGGCAGCATGTCAGGACTGCTCTTCTAACGGAAACATCGACTTTCCTAAAAAAGAAAGAGACTCGGAACATTCACACGTGTTCAACACAAATTTGGCAAATTGTCTTATTTAGGAATTTACCCCAATTCATCACTGCCGAGAAGCGACTGTGTAGATCCACATTTATTTCATCATGTTTCCACGATTCCCCCGAACGCGATCTGATAACAATTGTGTGACGTGCTGTTTATGGGACCAGCAGAGATTAATCGTTCACGAGCTGAACCGCTGCATCAGAACAAAAGCTACAGTAGCTTCGATCTCAAGAATCAAATTCTCTGGTCTTATTCTCTGGGCTCGTCGTCTTCTGAGCTCTCAACAAATGTTCACCTGTTTCATTGTGATCTTTTATTCCAAGACTGCTGACGCTGGTGGTCAGGGATGAGGGTGGGTTTGATACAGAGGAACAGGGGTCTAATTATGTTTTTACTCTTGTGTAAAACATACATATTTGTGTTATTAAAAACGTTTTTTTTTGTTTTTTCAACAAACTTTGAAATCGACTGTTTTTTTTTTAGTCTAAAGTCCAAAATTTAGATACATTCTTTACTACAGTTCACTTTTAAATGATCCCTTTCAATAATGCACAAGTTATAAGTACATGGTAGTGTCTTTAAAACTGACAAATGAGGAAAGTCTCCTGAATTCTTCACAAACCATAAAGCAAGAAGGATGAATGTTCCTCAAATTCGCTTTAATCTGTGCAAATAATTTGCACTGTACGTAAATATATGAGGCAAAATGTATTTTATAACAAGGTTCATGCATTTACTGTAGGAATGCTCAAATGTTTTAAGTCTAACCACCAGGTGTCGCTGCAACACAAATATATATATATATTTTATTTTTAAATCGATTCAGTTTAGAAATTTAGACCGGAATGTTTCACTGGTGAAAACGTGTCCGCAGGGTAACTATTCGAATCAATATAATGGAATCTATTATGGATGATACCGTATCCAGTGATTCAGGAACATGTACATTAAATGAAGGCTCAAGTTCACGCCGTCGACGGCAGTGACGTCATCACCCGGCGCCCACGTGTGTACAGGTCAGCGGCTTCCAGTAAGTTCTCTGCCAAATGAACTCCCAGTAACTGTATCTAGAATTGACCCTTACGCTCGTTTCCTCGGAGTCGTGGACGCGTTTCCCCAGCAGCCATGTCCTACTGCAGAGAAGAGGGTGAGTTTGACGGGTTTTCATTCATTTTCTGCTCCCAGTCTCGGCAATGTCATCCAGTTAGCAGCATGCTAAGCTAACTCTTCCTGCAGGTTATCTAACTGGCGCAGCGCCAGTTTAATAACCAGGGATTGTGTTTTATTTTAATATAAGTTTGTATAATAACCAGAGAATGGAAGGAAATACCGTTGTGATGTTGTATCTGTCAACATTCTACTTTGAAAGATATTATTAGTACTGGTTGTGTTGCAGCAACACAGACGACTGTCATTGAAGTGTTGTGTTTGACGTGATGTTGTGACGTCAACAGGTAAAGATCGGATCATCTTTGCTACGAAGGAAGATCACGAGGCTCCGAGCAACGCCGAGCTGATCGCAGATGATCCCAACGATCCATACGACGAACAAGGTTTTTAAACGATCATGACGCCTTCTTTATGTTGAGTTAAATAATGAAACTCACCAGAGATCTGTGTTTGGTCAACATTCGCTTGTGAAAAGACGATGTGGTTTTCAAACATAATAATTATAGTTTGTATTTAGTTCATAAACACATTACTATCCATTTCTTCTTGTTCTTCAAGGCTAGAGCGACACATTCATTCTTTGACAGTTCACCTGGCAGCTCAATTAATTACTATTAAAGTAATGGTTCACCTATTTTTTACTCGTCCTCATGTAATGTTTGATTAATTTCAGAGTAATCTGTTCTATTTAGAGTTATAGACAACATTTTTTGTTCATTTTAATGTAGCGACTGGAGCTCAGTCGTCTTCGTCTTCATCCAAAAACACACTTAAAAACATCCAAATACCTTCAAACTGCTCGTCTGTAACGTGCCTCTAGGATTGAAGCTTCACATGAGCAGAATTGTTCTGGAAAAAAATACACAAGTCTATATTTTTTATGCTTCTTTGTGGCATTTAAAGAATAACAAGTGCTATAAACCTGAACATCGCAAGCACTTCCAGTGTAGACAGTACAGTATGCATGACATTTGATATCATGTATATATGAAAACAGTTTAAAGATTTAGACTTATTTATTTTTGTCTGGAACAATTTGTCATGTGGAGCTTCAATCCAGGAGGGACGTTACAGACGTCTTTTTGGACGAAGACGACTGAGGTCTGGTCGCTACATTAAAATGAACAAACATTTTTCTCCATAACTCCAAAAAGAAGAGATTACTCTGAAGATAATTCAACAAGTGCACAAGTAAATGAGTTTTTTGGGTGAATCACTTTAAAATGTTTTAACATTGTATTGTTATCAAAAAATGACAAGCGAAGCATTACTGGATTTTAATTAATTTTTGTCTTGTCTTAGGTTTGATCCTTGCAAACGGAGACATCAACTGGAACTGTCCGTGTCTGGGCGGCATGGCCAGCGGTCCGTGCGGAGCTCAGTTCAAGGAGGCGTTTTCTTGCTTCCACTACAGCAAAGAGGAGGTCAAAGGGTCGGACTGTATCGATATGTTCCGGGACATGCAGGAGTGTATGCAGAGGTACCCTGAGCTCTACCCTCAGGAGGAGGACAAGGAAGAAACCTCTGCCGAGTCTGAAGCTCCGACTGAAACCTCTGCGACATCGTCTGACACGGACTCTTCGGAACCTACGGCGCCACCTACAGACGTCCAGACTGACAGCTAATCAGAGTCGTGTCCAGAGTCACTGACTGACCCGACATTCTTGTAGCCATGAAGGACGAACACAGAGAAACGTCAGCTTTGATGTTCACTTGAAGTCGATGAAACATTAGCTGCATGAAGAACTTCTGCAAGTTACCCAAGAATTTGATTTTCTGTCCAAATGAACAGGAGAAATGTTAGATTTTCACTGGTGTGCTTTTCAGGTTACTGGTCCACGTCGTGCTAAGTCTAGAGTTCCAATTGTTGAATTGACTCATGAATCACATGAGATCAAAAGTGGTAAAGAATTGATATAGAAATGAAATGGGTAGACGGATTTGTTAAACTATAAAAAGGACAGAAATATAAAAATATTCATCCCTACATTACATGTATTGGTTACGTGTTAAACTTCATCCTTTTATATCCTCGTGTGTTTCTGTCTCAACGAGCGCTTGATGTTTGTCTGATCACTGTCATACATTTCCTAAAGGCCTTAAAGAAAGTTGTTTTCAATCGTGTACACATTAAACAACTGTCTATGAATATCTTGTGGCTTTTTCAAGCTTCGATTACATTCTAAATTGAAATAGTGCTTGTTCTTGTAAATCAGTTATTTTATAAATGATTTTTAGAGATTATATTATTACAGATGCAAGACCTGAGCTTCTCTAAACCAGCCTGTGGACTGACATGAACACATCGTTTTAATGTGTCATTTATAAAAGATCCAAATGCTAACATTATTCAACAATAACAAGACAACACTTTGAAAGAAAAATAAATTATTGTTATTTGAACAGAAAAACTCATGGAAAAAAGTTGACATGATTATACGACAATCATACACGTTTATATATATATATCAAGGCAGGTATTTCCAGTCTTAACATAAACAAGTCCACGAGTCACAGACGTCCATCCCTCAGAACCTCCGAGAGCAGGAACCCCAGTCTGGGGGTCCAGGGAACCACGACGCTCTGCATGGTGACGAGCAACCGCCGCGTCACTTCCTCTTCCGGGCCCGCCAACAGGTAGTCCACACCTTGACATGACACGAACATTGTTGACAGAAATGTGCAATACTTTACTAAAATATGCTGAAATTCAAATGCATTTTCCAAGATTAAATCACATTTTTACTTTAATTTATTGAATACAATGTCCTTGTTGAGTAGTTTCCCAGCATGCCCAGTAAGTGGCGCAAAAACGCATGTTTTGTGCAGAACAACATGAGCTAACGTGTTTAAAACTGATCTTTATTCTGGTAAGATGACAAGTCTGTTTCCAGCATAGTTTGTTTGACTTTTTATGCATGTTCTTCACACTTTTTTTTGCTAAGCTAACAGCTAACCGCCACCATGCTAATGAGCTAACAAACCTTTTAGAGGTTCCTCAAGATTGATCGAGTTATTGTAGCTTGTATATAAACGTTGTGTTTTAAGATGTGTTTGTTGAATTATATTGGCAGAAACAATTTAGTAATAACATTTTGAATTTCTTAAAAATCATACTTTGATCAAAGTTTAATCAAATGTCACAAAAATCATTTGTTGAAGTTCAACTAACGATGATGAAGTGTGTTGTTGGACTCTATTGTACACTATATCTTTACTATTGTATCAGTATGAAGTCTCCAGGGACTCATTGTATAAACATAGCGGGCGTGATTACAGCTGGAGGAGTGAAGCCATTATTACATCATAATGGACTCTCGTAACCTCTTGTTCGTCCAGATTTCAGAGCAACTTTATAAAGTAATAAAGTGTAAAACATGGTCATGATGAGAAGTTACTGCGTCTTGAAGAACATTCACTACATGACACCAGAGTTGTAGTTTGTAATTAGTTTCCCTTTAAATAATTGGAATCAACTGCTAGGTTACCTGGGTTAAGAATCGGACAGGTGCATCCCCGGCTGGTCCAGGACACTGGGAAGACGCTCACAGTCCCCAGGTACAGTCCCCCCACACCTGAACGCAGGACTTTGCGCACTTTGACCTTCACCTCAGCGTGGCTGCCCTTGTCGTGAGCAGACAGCACACTTGCTTTGATCACTGTAGATCGATACACAACCGTTTCTATCCAGAAAAACTCACTTCAAATGCATTGTTTTGGTCTCACCGTAGTCATGCTTGGTCTTGCAGAGGTCAGACACGCTCCTGAGCTTTTTCTCTTTACAGCTGCACTTTCCTGAGCGGAGAAGGATTGGCCTTAAGTTCTCTTCAGATCTAACAAAGTTAAAAAGACTCACCTGTGTAATGCAGGGCAGACACGGCGAGCTCTTTAGACCACTGCGCTTCTTCTTCTATGGTAAATATCTGAGATTCAATGTCCGGGATTTTCCCACCGAATGGCACGTTAAATATCTGATTATTCAAGTAGCTGGAAGAGAAACATTTATTCAAACCGGGCTTTATTTCTAGGTAGACCTCGGCCTGAGCTTTCGGGATACCTGTCCTGGCACAGACCAGAAGTGGAATCACACTTCTCTGCGCATGTGCAGCGCTTACATCCATCTGCTCCAAAACCCCAGTATCCAGGTAGGCATTGAGTGCAGCTGAGTCCTCCAACACCAGGTTTACAGGTGCACTGGCCGCTCCGTGGGTGGCACCACGGGCCGTCCTGGTCAGGCCCGGGAGGGAGCGAGCCGCTGGGATCGCACCTACAACCTGTCAAACCAGTTTAGATCTACATTTTGTTTTTCTGTCCTAAACATTTGGCCGTCTTACGTTTGCAGGTGTTGTGCGAGTGAATCGGCTGAGATGGTTGACGCTGGTATCCCGGGCGACAGCGCTGACACCTGCGGCCGACAGTGTTGTGCTGACAGTCGTCACAAACCCCACCACTGGTGCCTCCGGTCGACAGCCAGACTCGCTGGGAGAAGTGACATCTGGTCGCGTGACCGTTGCACTCGCATTCTGATGTGACACAGGTGAGTCATGTGACATAAGAAGGACAGTTCCTTAAACACCTGAAGAATCAATCATAACTGATGATTCATTTGAGTGGTGAACTCAAGAATAAGAAGAGCTTTGACTTCATTTTAAAAGACACAAACTTTACTCACTCAGACACGCGTTTGGTTCTCCACTGGTGCCGTTAGCAGGTCTCCAAGGACGGTCGTTGTGTAGTGCAGCACATTTGTCACAGTGATCTCCAGCTGTGTTGTGAGTGCAGCGACACTTGCCCCACACCTGAAACAAATACCTCCTTGTCAACATTCTGCTGTTAGAACATCGTTGAATAGAAATTGTAAAGTTTGAATCACGTGATTTGTTCGTTCTTCCATCTGTCAACAATCCACTTGGTCTATCGATCTGTTTTTCTTCCAGTATGTCTCACAGCCGCCATCCTTGTTCACAGCCTCGTCACTTCCCGTTTACAGTACTGTTACTCTCTTCTCTTCGGCCTCTCTCAAAAAGCCTTACATAAACTTCAACGGCCCGCATCAACATTTTTGCTGATGACATCCATCTCTACTGCTCTGTTGATCCAACTGAGCCCCAGAGGCTGAACTTGAAACATGAAAACACTTTACAGCTCAATGTGGACAAAACGGAAACTCTGGTGATTGCTCCTGATGATAATGTTCCAGGGTTGAGTCAGTACTTGAGTGACTGAGGTCAGTCTGTCAAACTGAGCCTGAGAAACCTGGGTGTTGTATTTGATAAAGACATGTCTCTTGTTCAACACTGAAGAAAACTGACCAGAAACCATTTCAACTGAGAAAAATCTCTAAACTTAGGAAAATGTTGTCACAACATGATCTGGATCTTATAATCCATGTGTTTGTGTCGTTTACACTATTGTAACAGTTCATACAAAACTCTGCAGCCAGAATTCTGAGCCGCTCTAGTAGAAGAACTCACATTTCTCCAATATCTCTCTGATCTCCTCCATGTCCACACTCCCTCCCGTTTCCTAAGATCCTCCTTTTCTTATTCCATCCATCCATTCATCTATCTATCCATCCATATGCACTGATCAAACCATCAAATCATCCATCAATCAGTCAGTCAACCAATCCACCTAAGAGTTCATCCATCCATCTTTTAAGGAAGAAGTCCTGAGTTCCTCTCCCTAGAAACCCAAAAGGAAGATAAACGATAATCTCTCCAACATGTACTGTGTCTGATCAGGGTCTTCTCCCAGTTGAACATGTGTGAGGGTGGCGTCCAATAGACATCCTCAAGAGATGCCTGAGCCTCCTCAACCAACTTCTCTGAATGTGAATGAGCAGTAAGTCATCTGCGTTTCCTCTTATCTCATCCAGTAGCGAGATCCCATTGACCCTGCAGAGGGATCTTGTTTTCACATTACCTGTAACGAGAGCGTTGCCTGTTGGCTCAGCTCTTTCGTTACAAGAACAGGACTTTATAGACACCTCACGATTGAGGTCAACGCACGGATTCGTCTAATATTACTGTTTCACTCGTGAGAACGACCCTAAGCTACTCGATACAAGATGGTGAAACTAGGTGTGGAGAAGACAAATGTTAAACCACTTTAGCGTCACCTCTCACCCTGTCACTGTCGTGTCTCGTGTCTCCATGGTTGTGAGGAAGACACTCCTCAGCATGTCCGTGACACAGGCAGGTCCCCTGAGCCAGGAGAGTATAAATAGCAAATGGAGCCGAGCTGGAGTTTCGTGTCGTCGCTGTGGAGGCGGCAGCAGAGATCCCTCGTGTTTCAACGTCAGGACATGTGTGAGGTTTCAACAGTCTGATACGAAGGTCACTGAGGACGAGGCGGGAGATGCCCTCTGAACTATAGGGGTCCACTGTATTGATGCTGCTCGGCTCCAGTGTCCGTATTATCACCTAAAATCAACGACAGCACGGATTAGCAGCAGATCAGCATCCGCTGGGTCAAAACTCTTTACCTCGCCACCGCTGCACGGGTCAGCGCTGGTGTATCTGGACGTGCAGGCTGACCCGGGATGATTCAAATCATCTGGCAAACCAAACTCCTCTGTGCAGTTGTGTGCAAAAAGCTTAAGAAATTCCCAGGACTTCCCAAAGTCCCTGGATCGTTCAACAGTCATGACAGCTGGACGCGGAGATCTGAACACCAAAACCACATGAGACAAGCAAAAGTGTGTTTCCAGGTCCAAACGGATCTCAACCCGATTCCCACTCCTGCCTGCACCTGATTCCCACCAGCTCTGTAGGAAATGATTGTCCGTCATGTGAGCAGGTGGGTGAGGGTCTTCAGGGCAGAGGTGGGAGCTGTTTCTGCAGCCGCCCGGGACAGTGATAAGGGTCCTGCCTCTGGCCAGGTTCTGGAGGGACGGACTACATGCCTTGTTTGCACATCTGGAACCTGGAATAAGAATTAAAGGAGAGTTAATGGTGATGGACCAAATCTGGCCTGTTTAGTATATGTGACCTGTCGGATGGTTGGCTTGAAATCAAAGTATTTTAATGTTTTTTTTAA
Source organism: Callionymus lyra (assembly GCF_982586985.1). NCBI lineage: Eukaryota > Metazoa > Chordata > Actinopteri > Syngnathiformes > Callionymidae > Callionymus > Callionymus lyra. The sequence continues at coordinate 1,461,903 of NC_141827.1, read as the reverse complement.
TTTGGTAAACTGTTAATATATCAGTGTTTGAGGAAAGAAACAAACTTGTGTTTGTAGTAAAACACGCACAACGATTATGAAGATAAATTTAGTCTCTGAGAAGGAATTTAACACATAGTCTCCCTTAACCAGTTTCAACTTAAGTTCACCAGTTCAAAACTGCCTATTGCATCGGATTTTTATTTTCTCAGCCATTTCTGCAATGTGATGCACTTTTCCTGTTTATGCATATCTTTATTTTAATGTGCGTTTCTTTCTCAAATTGACATGTACAGTAAACTTGAGCCATCAAATTAAATGTAATGTTTTATTACTATTATTATTATTAACATTGAGTTGACATATGTTTGTGATTGAACACTTAGATTTAAGGATTTATATTTTAATTAAATGTATAAAAAAAATGATGTTATGGCTTTTAAATATATAATTTCCCAGCACAATTACACTTCATATCCTAACTTACAACATTTGATCTTTTGTCCTCGTTACTTTGAGTAATTGTCCTTTTGAACACATCAAACATTTTTCCTTTCCCTTTGCTTGACAATCCTACTTTCATAATAGTCATACGTTTACTTATCATTAGTTTCCCTTTAAATAATTGGAATCAACTGCTAGGTTCAAAGCTACCTGGGTTAAGAATCAGACAGGTGCATCCCCGGCTGAATCCTGTTTTAAATTCCCTTCTCACAAAATTCTACCCTAAATATGATATTTTATTGCAGAGTTCAACGTTAAATCATCCTTAAAAACATCAATATTCTGACTCATCGCTCATCTTGTTGACCTTCATGTCAAATGTAAGGATGTTTAATCTCTCACCGGCTCCACCATGTGTCAGGAACAAAAACACGGAGCTGAGCAGCACCAGCGTTTGTAATCCACCTTCCCGCCACATGCTGGACACTTTCATCCCTGAGTCTGTGGTCTACACGGATCCATCATCTCGTCCTCCTACTGCGAGGAGCTGCAGCGCTCGGTGAAGCCTGGTCCGTTATATAATCCTCCAAGAGTCCAGATCAGGCTTCAACTGCCTCCAATAATGATGTCGGAGCGTCCAGGTTCATTGAACTTCTCTCCGGCTTCTTGTTGCAGCGACTTAGTGCTGTAGAGAAGATGGTGTGTGGTATTTATTCACTCCCCACCCACTGCTCTCCCCCCGCACGCTGCACGGAGGTTACACTGCGACAACAAGGAGGATGAAGAGCAGTCGCTCCAAGAACGACACCGGGGCCGAGTGGATTTATTTTCCCTGTCCGGTTGCATTGACCGGGATAGACTTCAGCTCTGACTGCAGGTAATGCGATCCAGAGTCAGGGCGAGCAGGTCCCTCACTTACCGAGAGGATATTGCTTTATCTGCTGCTCCTGTTTTCCAAATTGATGAAATTCCAGCCCTCTTTGAAGTCCAGTGGGAAGAAACCTGAGCGGGAGACAAAAATAGTCACGATGTGGCACCAGACGCATTTTACAATTAGAGTTTCACACAAATTACGAGATAATAAAACTCCCTTTCTATCTGTCTGTCTAATAAAAGCCCGTCTTTATGTTCATTGATGGTTAACACTCGCTCTGATCCGTGCCTTCCCCCTCACACATGCTGGAAAATAAACTTTTCAGCTCAGTCTTGACTTGTCTTGGAAAAATCCAATTCGATTTACAGTTGCCTGTTTTGGCTCTCAGTGACGGATTTAAGAGAAGAAACACATGTAAACAAAAATCAAGATTTGGTCGAAGCCGTCTCCGGCTCCATCAGATCACCGGTCTCTAAACTGGGTCGGTCAGATCTATGACTTTTATTACATTTTCCATTATCTTAATTCTACCTCTGTGTATATTTCACCAGATTGATGAACAACAACATTAAGAGTGTAAAACTAATGTGAAAACTCTCCTCACATGTAGTAAATGTTCTTCTCTTCAAGATGAAATCTGGACGAACGAGAGGTTACGAGAGTCCATTATGACGTGATAATGGCTTCACTCCAGCTTTAATCACGCCCTGCTTTGTCTATACAATGAGTCCCTTGGAGGTGGAGACTTCCGGGATTGATGACTCATGGTGACAAACCTTGATATTTGACTAATCAAAGCAGATTGGATGAGGTTATGTTCAACAAGATTGTACAGGATGGTGGGGGGGGGCGATGAAATTATCTTTGGAACCACATAATATACCGTGATTTAGATGCATAGGTTGAGTCAGTACTTGGGTGACTTAGGTCAGTCTGTCAAACTGAGCCTGAGAAACCTGGGTGTTGTATTTGATAAAGACATGTCTCTTGTTCAACACTGAAGAAAACTGACCACAAACTGTTTCCTTCAACTGAGAAAAATCTTTAAACTTAGGAAAATGTTGTCACAACATGATCTGGATCTTATAATCCATGTTTGTTTCTTCTCGCCTGGACTATTGTAACAGTTTATTTTGGTGTCTTCACAAGAAGGATGTGTCTCGCCTGCAGTTCATACAAAACTCTGCAGCCAGAATTCTGAGTGGCTCTAGTAGAAGAACTCACATTTCTCCTTCAAACTCTTCACTGGCTGCAATTTTCTTTCAGGGTCATTTTAAAATTCTGGTTCTTACTTTCATATCTATTCATGGTCAGACCTTCCATCAGTGATCTGATCCAGACTTACACCCCAGCTCGGGCTTTGAGGTCTGTGGATCAGAATCTACTGATGGTTCCTGAACTTCCGGACCAGAGGAGAGAAATCCTTCCAGACTGTTGCTCCTAAGCTTTGGAACCAACTTCCTCTCTCTTTGCGCTTGATGATCTACTGACTCCTTTAAGAATCTTAAGACCTTTTTATTTGTTCAGGCTTTTCCTTGATTTTCTGGAACTCCTGTTGTTCTCAGTATTATCTTGACCTTTAAAGTATATACTTTATTGAACATTGTTTTGATTGTTTAAGCGCTTTGTGACCTTGGTCTGGAAAAGTGCTATATAAATACTAATTAATTACTTACTTACTTAATATAAATGAAATTCAAATTAACTATGGGTGAAACATTAATATAAAAATAATAATTAAAATAATACACATTATTTGAGTAAGTAAGTAAGTAAGTATTATTTATATAGCGCTTTTCGAGACCAGGGTCACAAAGCGCTTAAACAATCAAAACAATACTCAAAAAAGTACATACTTTAAAGATCAAGATAATACTGAGAACAACACAGGAGTTCGAGAAATTCAAGAGTAGAAAGAAATGCAGGCACACATGTGAAAAAAAGGGTAAAAATAATACATCAAAAAAATATTAATGAAAATGGGCAAGCATGTTATTAAGTCAGAAACTTATGCATTAAATGTCACCGTGACACTCCTTTAAGGGCCGGTTTGTAAACAGTAGCTGTTTGGCAGAAAGACGAGGAGATCAAAGACGATGACTGCAGGGAGACGAGGGACCATCATGGATCTTGAGGAAGCCATCAGGCTGGAGATCACAGCCGCGGTCGTGAGATCCTCATGGTCCGTTTTGAAGAAACGCACAGAACTCAATGGATCTCGAACATATGCTGTAGAACGATAAAGAAAAGTTGTTTCTTAAGGAAAAGAAAGAAATGAGTTGAAAAGTTGGAGCTTGTTTTTCAGGTCACCGTGCATAGAAAACACAGATAGTGAATTTATATGAATATACTCCATCTGATGTCACCAGTGTTGCACTCAAAGTGTTGGTTAGTTTAACTCTAAAAAACTGAGCCTCACATGAAGTCGTGACGGACAGAATTAGAACCATCTCTCCACGCGCGTCGCTGAGGTTTGTGGTGAAGGTTAGAAACCATAAAAACACTTTAAAGAGCGACGCTGTCAAGTCTTGGACTGTCGCTGCTGCAGCCTTCAAACGTAAAACACATGGAGTCTAAGTCAATTGTAATTAAGTGTAATTATATCATAATTGGTCCTTTCAATGGGAGACTGTGGTTCCAAAACACGTGTGGCATTCTTTGTGATTAGCGAGTTCCTTTCTGTGACATACTGTTCCCTGAGTCCACGCTGGCCAGGTCCACGGTATAGCTGCGTCCTGACCCCCCGCCGCAGGAGGTCAAATACCAGACTGCAAAGGTCATGGGGATCCCCTACCTGCTCCACGGCTGTCCCTCTAATTGTTCCTCTTTCTCTCATTTACAAGGCTTAATGGGGGTTAGTGAGCCGAGGTCAGAAGAACATACCCCCCCATCCCTCCTTCATAACCATCAATGTTTATCCAGTCATACATGCAAGAGCCGAGAAGACTTCATCTCCACGTGTCACTTCACATGCTCGTCCACAGAGTTGAGAACGTTCAGCTTAGATAAGGTGAGTGTGCGTCAATAATTGTGCGTCGACTCACTTTTCTCACGATCACACCAGTCAAGAAGTCGGTCGAGATGTAAGAAACAACATTTTATGGTTGTTTTGTTGTTCATTCTTTCCTGTTTGTGATGCCAGATGAAAAATAACGAGGGATCTTTGAGACTACAAACGAGTCAGGAGCCAAACATCATGAACTATTTAAGCATCGACAGAACCTGCTCCTTCAATAATACACGTTAACTTTAAAACATGTTTTATTATTTCTCCCAAAGGATACGTATTTATTAGGTAATTTGTGGTAACACTATATTGGCCTGATGTAATCCTGTGTTGTTTTTACTTTTGCCAAGGACGTTGTGTTATTTTATGGCATTTGTTGGCAGATTTAAATGAAATTGGGTCGAACGGTGGAAAAGCGATGAGTGTTTTTACCTCACAGAGTGAGAATTTTTTCAGTTCCGCCTCCAGCTAGAGGCCAGTTGCGTCCTATTCATGTGGAGTTCTGTATGTTCTCTCCATAGCTGGAGTTTACTATGAGTACTCTGGTTTCCTCACACTGTGCAAAAATATACATAGATTTCTCTAAGTTGTCTCTAGATGTGAGTGTGTTTGTCTCTGTGATCCTCGACTTGTTCCTCCATCTCTTCTGTTTCTCAACACTTTCAGTCCAAGGTGCAGAGAAGGTTGAGGACCACTGTATTAGCAGATCTTTCAGTGTTCTTTGTCTTTTCCATTAATTCTACCTTTCTGCATATTTCACCAGATTGATGAACACAACGCAACATTAAGAGTTTGAAGCTCAACTCATGATAAACTCTCCTGACATTACGTTGAATTATTCCACTAGAAAAGATGAAGTATTGAACTTATTACTTTATAAAGTTGCTCTGAAATCTGGGCGAACAAGAGGCTACGAGAGTCCATAATGACCTAATAATGGCTTCACTCCTCCTCCAGCTGTAATCACGCCTGCTTTGTTTATACAATGAGTCCCTTGGAGGTGGAGACTTCTGGGATTGATGACGCGTGGTGACAAACCCTCAAAACGTCTACGCTTCGCCTCCTATCTCTAAAAAAAAGTAGACATGATTTCAATATTTACTGAGCGAATAAAGACAAAATGGGAATGAAAATAAGTTATACTGTAAAGTCCTAAAACCATTAGTAATGTGTAATAAGATGGATTTATATTTTCTTTTTTTTTTAACTTTTTGGTCACGATAGAGCGAAACTAAAATCCTCCACTGACGACAAGATTAAAATGGAAGATGATCAGTTTGTGGCCCTCACTTGTGGCCCTTCTATACAGAGAGGCTCCTTCATTTTCCATTTTGATGTTAAAAAACACTTTAAATCTTTGGCTTATAACCAAACTAACAGCTGATTGTATTTCCTTCTACTTTTTAAATCTTAATTATCTCAAGCATTTGGATGTTTGAGCTTATTTTATTATTGCTGGTGTGTTTTATTGTTTGTTTCATCTCATTTTGTACAGAACTTAGAGGTTGTTTTTAGGTATATTTTAGGCAAAGAGGTGGAGCGAGAAGTTCTTTTGCTGCTCATGTCCTTTGATGTTGAAAAGTGAACGACGATGATGCTGTTGTTGGACCAGACGATGACAGAAGCCAGATGACCAGTCAAGTTCACTGCTGAGGGAGAGACCGAACGTCCAGACCAATTCCACTGACTGTGAGTGCTTTAGTGTGAAGTTATGTCCATAAATTCTTGCACATGTGTCAGTGATGGGAAAATAAGAGGAGCCGTTTCTTCTTTTATACCTCACGACCAGGAATGTCAGGAATGTTAAATGGCAGCTTACTGAAGCTCAGTGCTGATGATTTATGTGCGACAACAACACGTCCAACACACAGTTACGTCGTCGACAAACTTTCAATGTTGTCAAAGAACAAGCTGGCGGTTGTTCTCCGTCCACTGCGTCACCTAAACATGTTGTCACGCTAGCATGTAAATATGTGCGACCGAAACACTGAAGTTATTCTTCGCTTTCAATTGCTCTCCACGTAAACAAACATAACTGCCTGCAGACATATTATTTTGTTCCACCACAAAACAGAGACATGTGTTGTGGATTTGGTGAAGATCTCGCTCATTTTCACTCTTCGTTAAAGGACACCCACTTTGATAAAACATAAAACTGTGGGCTCATGAGCCCCAACTATTTGAATGCTCAAATCATTTAAAAAAAGAACAAAATGACTTTTGTTCTGGGCTCAGAGGTCAGGAAGATCTACGTCCTGACAGGCAGTGACGGACTTCAGAGATGTTTTTAATGATCAGTCTCCATGCGTCTTCTCTCAGCGCTGAATATTTTATGGCCCACAGAGTCTGGACCAGGTCTCCTTCTTCACAGCCATAAGCACATGAGAGCAAAAGAATCAAGTGCAGCTGTGATGCTTTCAGTCCCTCTCTAAAGTCTGGATCTCTTTGCTCAACCGAGGCCATTTAAAAGTCATTAATCACATCTTTATTGCAATCTAGAGTTCCACCTGCGAACCACTGGAACGATGACGGCCGTTCTGGACTCATTGTTAACAGACTCTGGAGCTGAAGTTGAGTTTTGCACTTGAAGCGACCCTGAAACGCTCGAGACACTGAGGGCTAAGTGACGTTTGTTGGACCCATATGTTGTTGTTGCAGAAACAGCTTTAGATTGTTCTGATAATTCCTCGTTGATGTTGCAATTTGTAAACTTAATTTGAAGTCGACTTTATTCTTTCTAGACTGGTGGTTATATTGTCTACTGTAAGATTGACTGTCAAGTAAGAGACGCACACGAGCGACACGTTGCTGCCTTTCATTTATTGAATGAGAGCAAAGACCACATGATTTTCCATCTTCCACAAAACGTAAACAATGTTTGAAGGGTACAGTTTGGGGGCCACCAGCTGTCAGACTGAATCAATGTTTTTTAGGATCCTTGTGAAAAGAATGTAGCTTTTTCTTGTCCTTGTGCTAGAGTGCAGTGTGTTGTGCGAGCTGTTGAGCTACGTGACACCTGCTGTCTCTTTACTAACAAGGATATTTAATGTTTATTTGTATCTCCTATCCCAGGGAGCCTGTCCCAGCCAGTCAGGGTGAGAGGCGTGGGACACCCTGAACAGTTTGCCAGCCTGTGGCAGGACACACAGAGAAACACAACTATTCATAATCACACCTACGGGCAGTTTAGAGTTTTAAGTTTACCTGTTTGTTTCTGCGGGAGTACCAGGAGTAAACTTATGTTAGAACCACTTACCACTAATATAAACAGGAAATACACAGGTTACCTCAACCTGGAGGCGAACCTGCAATAGTATTATTGTTGGTGAATAATACTGAGTTAAAAAACATGGGGGGTAAATATTCTTTGCTCTCTGAGTGCTTTTCTTCCAATGAACTTTCCTTTTTTATACTTTCATTTTTCTTTCAAATCTTAAAAAATGTATATCATTTTATGAATACTTTTTCGATCTTAAACCAATAATGATTCAATGTAAAACACACATTCATAAATGTAAACATAAACCAGGTTGATGTTGGCAGTCGACGCATCAAAAGAAATGAATCTTCATTATGAGTTTTTACTGCAACGATCAAAACTGCTCACGATCTGCGGCACGAGGTCTTGTGTCAAAAGTCTGTGAGGAGACGATGGTTTGAGAAGTTTTTAAAAGTAACTGCATTTGTGGATGTTTCCAATAAAAACTGGAATATTTTGAAAGATAAAACTATTGGTTTGTTCTGCAGCACTTTCATGTTTGAACATTCCCTGAGAGTTTCCATTCCCAAAACAATAGATGATACTTTTAATCTTCCGTAACAGAGAAGCACGGCTGACCACGGAGCCCCCAGAATGAGACCATAAGTAAAGAGCAGTCGGTGTTTGATCCAATCAGCCGACATCTGCTCCTCATAAGTGGCTAAAGTTAGCAGCACATGCTGATGTCATTAGTGTAACGTCGGATTTATATTTCCAACGGCACGACATTCTTCAGGTCCAGCACGGGAGGACGGTGCCTCACCTCCGTGGGTCCAGGACGGCCCGGTGCTCGGTGATGGCGGAGCAGATGTTTATTCTGTTAGCTTGAGTCGTGCGCGGATCAAAGTGCAACAAAGATTCAATCACCCGCAGCTTCCCGCCACATCTGTTCCCATCAGCATGGTGGGCTCCTGGCTCCACTTCCATTAACCCAACACTGGTGGGCAGCTCTTTTCTGGGGGACCTGCGCCCCATCAGAGACTTTTGTGGGTTCCTTTTTTTCTTTAAAAACCCTCTTTGATAGATTGCAGGAGGCATGTGTTAATCATGTGATCACGGACTGTGGGTAGTAAACTTTGTCTCCATGATGTTTATATCAAGTTACCATGTTTGGATTATTACGGAAACGCATCTCGGTTACGAAGTGCAAGTGCATGAGATCATTGTTCATTACGGTGACGTCAGAACGATTCCACAAACACTACATATAATGTCACGATCAAGTGCTGAAACCCAACGATGTTCAACAAATTCACACCAGATTACTGTCATTTATGGATTATACGGCGCTTTAAGACTAACTATAGTCGAATAAGGGAACAATTATTCAACTCATTCACAACAACTATTAAACTTGTTGCAGTTGATACAGCGACAACAGCGACAATTCTGAGCCGCTCTAGTAGAAGAACTCACATTTCTTCTTCAAACTCTTTACTGGTTTCTTTCAGGATCATTTTAAAATTACTTTCAGATCTATTCATGGTCAGACCTTCATGATCTGATCCAGACTTACACCCCAGCTCGGGCTCTGAGGTCTGTGGATCAGAATCTACTGATGGTTCCTGAACTTCAGGACCAGAGGAGAGAAATCTTTCCAGACTGTTGCTCCTAATACTGCAGTAATACTAGGATAATACAACAATCTTCCAAGTTTACCAAAGTGGTACTAAAACATCTTGAGCGGTTTTTGGGCACATTTTACCACATTTGATCAGTTCAAACTCAAAGGAGATTAATGTTTATGTTGATATCTTGATCTATGAAGATGCCAGAGTTTGATTTTCTTCCGACTCTAAGGTTTAAAATCCTTTTTGTTCCCAAAAATCAACAGTGTAATCCAGGACGCCTTATACTTTTATTAATTATGAATTCTGGTTGTACTTACTGACCTTGAACCGGTTTCATGTGGTACGTGGAGCTCCAAAACTGATCAAAATGCTTCAGTAATTTGGTAACCTAGGCAACCTCAGCGTGATGCTCTATATACTGGGCTGCAGCATAATATTATGGTGTGTATGAGGACTCAAGGATTTTAGTCACGCAGTAGATCATGGTAGTACAGCAGCTGCGAGAGAATTTGAATCCAACGCGTCTTGTAGAGAATCAGCTTTTTTCTCTGAGTATATCAACGACATACAAGCAAATTTTATCTCTGGCTGTTTGTGTCTCTGACAGGAATTTGCATTTTTGTTCATACGGGATGAATAGAAATATAAAATATACAGGAAAAAAGGTAATACAAATATATCTGTGCATGTATTTAATATATATACTGTATATACAGTATATATATATATATATATATATATATATATATATATATACAGAGTATACAACCATACAGTCATGTAAACAGTACAATGTTAGCTAGACGAACATACAGTATTGATAATTGAAGGTCAAACGCAGAGATAATGAAGATATATTCACAACAATATCACAGTCACACACAGTTGGGTAAATACATGTTTAGTTGTGATTTAAGACGCTCACTGGTGCGACTGAGACACTCCTGGAATAGATGTTAAAGGTTTTGTTGGACACCTTGAAGGTACTTCGACTCTATCGACTTCTCAACATCTCCTCTGAGCAAACAGTGTCTCCTGAAATGACCTTCACCTCCACGACCCCCCTGTTGTCCGCAGGCCTGACGTGGACTTGGAAGCGTTCCGGCCTCCATGGCAGCGAGTCCTTCTCGGAGCGACACGTGAGTCTTCAGACACATGAGATGTTGGTTTGTGCTCGGCTGCTCAATCTCAAGCTGCTCTGATGCGCTTGGACTGGGGAGGCCGGGGGGCCGAGGCAGGGGCCGCCGTGCACCATGCTTGTGATCTACCATGAGAACCTGTCAAGGTTATGATGCCCCTGTGACCCCGGAGTGTGGAGCTCGCACGGGTCAGTGGGGGTTTCAACTCCAGCGGACACTTGCGATGAGTGTGAAGAACTCACATTTGCACAGTCAAGTGGAAGTTTTCCTGCAGGATCCAGTGCTTCTCTCGGTCAAACCGACGTAGACGCCGCGGCTCAGACTGCAGACGCCGCTGCTGCACATGGTTCTATCATCAGGTGTTCTGACCTGGACACCAGCTGGTCCGGTGCCAGCCCTGCCGCACAACAACTGACCATGTGAACACATATTGATGCACACGCACACACCTGACCCACAATACTGACCCACACAACTTATTTCCAAACAGGGTCACTGACTCCTTGTTTTGTTTCCTTTCATTGGATTCAATGAATGTTTCGAGTCAACAGGGCGAGACTTTTGACTTTCAGGATTCCTGGCAGACAAAATGTTACAGAGGCCTGTTCAAGCCACGATACAGAATTGCATTTGTTATAACATTGTAAATGACTTTATTTTAGCAGACAGTCAATGAAAAAGGACAAAGTGTCAGGAGTCCTTAAACAAATAACTTTAAGTTTAAGTACAAGTTCAACTAGTGCAAAACATACAGTATATAACATTTGCAAAATGAATTAGTAAGTTTCAGTGAGTAAAATCTTACTCACATGTACTAAGATGAAATAAATCCAAATAGTCGTTACTAAGAAATCAAATCTTGCCACATTCTAAACAAATAAAATCATTTTAAACTCACAGAAACCTGTACAATTTAAAACCCAAAACGATTTTTTTTTTACAAGTTAACATTTATTAGAATTGTATAATAAATAAATCGAATCGCTTGAACACATCGAAGGTACATTTAGAAATATTTCCCAGTGATCTATGTTTTCTTACGTCTTGAAATGAAGGAAAAACAAAACAAATTCTCTCTCTGCTGCCCTCTTGTGGTGAACAGGTTTTTATCTCCTTGACAACACACAACATTACGTCATTTTACTGCTTCAACTTACTAAGTTTGACGACTGAGATTTTCTCGATTTTAGAACTTAAATCTGACAAACGACGAACACCAGAGATCTTCACAAAATAAGGTAAGCGTTATTTTTTGTTTTTTAGAAAAAGAGGGTTTATTAATAACGTGCAGTGATTTTAGTTGGTTAAGTTAGTTCAACGTGAGCTAACTATTAAGTTAGCGTTTTAATGTTCAAGTTTTTTCTTCTACATTAAACTGTATTCTATACTCACAAATATATTGAAGAGATAAACCGAGATATATTACAAATAATATTGCAATTGTTGGCCTGGCTGATCACATTTTCCAGAACAAAAGACTTTTCTTATTCATTTTTACCCAGAATGCCGAAGGAGGTTCTTCCTGGACGATGGAGATTTTCAGAATATTGGCCTTCAACAGCAGGTCACAGGATCAAACCTGTTGATCTTAAACAGCGAGGGGTCTTCTCGGATGATATTATTAGAAACCTAAAGTTCAAGGTAAATTCAACAAACAAATTTTTGCACGTTTACAACTTCCTGAATCTTCTCTGTGTTCAGATCCATCCAGACGACCAAGAACGACCATCATCCTGCTCATTCGGAGACTGGACTTCACCAGAATGTAAGTCTTTTCTTCTGCACTTGTCCCTCTGACGCTAGTAACAATCTTCTGACCACGACCTCCGGCTCAAGTCTCGCCTGTCAAGGTCGACTTTTGCAAATTGACGGATTACTTCAGCAGCGTCGGTGACAGACCGAAGGTCCAGATCCCTCACGGATCACCTGGACCGATCCCTCGAAGAGTCGCCGTGGAGAGGTTTTATCTTTCACGCACACGTTTCTGAAACTTATTGAAGTTCATCCTCAGTTTGTCGTTCGCCAAAGACTCCGTCGGAAGTACATGAAGGTTGACCTTGAAGAGCTTTTATCGAAGGAAGGTGTCGACATCGATCAACTGATTCCAAAGAGTTTTGAGGGTCAAACGAACACGTCATCAGCGCACCTGCCCCTCGAGGTTCTTCTCCAGCTCTGAGCTCTTCTATCGTCTCAGTTTCAACAGCATGAATGTTCCTGTGGCAGATGTTTGACGACGAGGACTTCGACTGTCGCTCACCTGAAGACTGGCTGGCCCTGGGAAGACCTGATGGATCTCTCCATCACAAACCAGTTCCTGCTAAAGCTCTCCTGCCTGTGGAGGCCGAGTTGTTTGGTGAAGACAATAAAACCACCTTAAAATTCACTGATAACTGATGACTTTTCTTCAGACGCCTCCTCCTCCTCGTATCGCTGGCAACTCGTCGGAGTTCTTGACTATCGTGTGGAGAGACGTCAGTATCTTGTGGAGAAGATTGTTCTGGATCATGATGGAGGTTCAGGTGTAAAGAAGACAAAAAGAAAAGGTCAGTTTTCAAACGTTATCTTCACCATCAGACTGAGCACATGTTCTCATGCGCAGTGACGACACGTGGACGACACTGGGTTCCCAGAGTCAGGTTGTTGTTCTGCGCCGAGGATCCGCACGTCTTCGTCCAGCGCCTGCAGTTTGCTTTGTGTTTCCGCGAAGACACAAAAGCTGTCGAGCTCAACGAGCTGTGTGTCGACCGCATGCCCGCCTGGGAAGGTTCGCCGTCTCTCGACGCCGACGCTCTTCGGCGCATCATGAAAAAAGCTGCTTCTGCTTCAGGACTCTCTGCGAAGATGTGAGTTCAAAGGTCGACACGTGGGAAATGTTGCATCAACGCTGTGATGTGTTCAGGCCCGAGACACGTTTGCAGGAACTGGAAAAGGAGGTGAAGTTGCAACACGACAGGACTATGAACACCATGGTCTTTGACTCGGAGGTGAAGAGCAGCGCGCAGCAGTTTTCATGTATAAAGCAAAAGGAGTATTTTCCTCTGAAAGGTCAGTCGAGGTCAAATCAGGGTTTTTCTTCAGCAGTTAATAAACAAGAATAATGACTGAAATAATATTAACTTGAACATCTGAAGGAAAATAATCTAATAAAATACAAATAATCTGTAAAATATACATTGATTTGTGTTTAAATGAAAATAAATACAGTCATCTATGTAGTTAAGGAGAAATAGAACACAGAAATGTGTAAATAAATAATTACATTTGTGTTTCCTATTTATTTTCATCAGCATCAAAGCATTTCTGAACAACTTTTTACAACTAAAATTCTTCCTCCATGTTTCCTCTCATCACATGTAAACTACAGAATTCCAGCCATAATTAGTTAATACAAAATTGGAAATGGTGACATCGACAAGAAAAATAGAAAATGAAATATTGAGATAAGTTTTATTAAATATAAATAAATAATAGAATCACAAAGACAGAAATGTGAACATAACTAAGGAAACACTTTTATCCAATTTATGTTTTATAATCTGTAATAGAATTCGGTGTTGATGAGTTAAACTAGTGTTGCCTTCTTTGAGGAGGTTTAATATCCACCAAATGTGCAGCAAGTATTTAACAGAAAGAAATACATAAACAGGATAAACTTCATTTGGTAAAACATTTTTTGTGAAAACACTTTTTGTAAATGAATTTACGTAATTCCTTATTGTGAGAATCTGAACCTTTAACACTGTAACGCTGGCAGCATAAAGTCAAAGATAAATGATGAAAAAATAAACAATTAATGAAAACAAATAAAATAAAACAAAATATATCCGATTTAATTAAACAATATTTATGATCAGGACGAGTAGAAAGTATTATTGAACTGTGATGTTCTGGTCCGTATTGATCTCGATCTCCTCATATATATGTGCATTTAAACGACTATTTATGTTAATTTAACGTATTAAGATAAATTTGATCTTCACTTTTTTTACCTGTCGACGTCTTTATTTCCTGTAATTACAATTAAGACACTGACACGACTCTCCTGGCATTCAATTCATTCACTTTTAAATATTAAACTGGTGTTAATACAAATCTAAAATAATGTAAAAAAAACAAACATTGTAGATAAATATTTTTGTCCATTATTTGTGTCTTTGAAATCACAATAATACTCTAGATTGTGTTGATTCTAACATGGCTGTGAAGTGAATTAAGATAAAATTCTTCTATTGTTTTATCCAGAGATGAGGAGAAACTTTTATTCAAGGTATATTTTAAGACTTGTTTTTATTTCCAGGTCCTGTTGTTGTGGCTCCTCAGCTTCTGTACCTGCAGAACAAGAAGTCATTTTCCTCTAAATCGCTGCTGAACAAATCTGAAGCGATTGTTGTTCTGACGAACGTTCGATCTCAATGCAACAAAGTCTCCGCCATGAAGTTGTTCAACGTCTCGAGCAACAAACCACTTCGTCTGGAGGAGTTCAGAGGAAACCAGGCTCAGCTGCACACGCAGGTTTGTGAAGCTGCTCTGGTTGATACGAGGATGTGGACTCGAGACTCAACGCTTTCCTCTCCTGCTCAGACGAGCTTGTTTCTCCACGAGTCCTGGGTTCCCACCTTGTGCCACAGTATCCGCCGCAGCTTTGGCAACACCTCGAAAGGGGATTTCAACCTGCAGCAGACGAGCTGGGAGACGTTCAAGACCTCCAGGCTTCACAGGCTGATGGTCCTGGTGAGGCTCCACATGCAGGACGCGCTCCGTCAGCTGGTGTCCGGCTCGCTGCTCAGTCTGGGTCGCGCGGTTCTGGACGCCTGCGCCTGCGTCCGGACCTGCCCGCCGGACATGGTTTGGGGCGACGACCTCATCAACAGCCCCTTTAGGTTAGTCTGTGGTGAAGGATGTAAATGATCTTTGAAGTTCTCTGCTTCAAAAATCATCTTCCTGATGATGTCGCTGATGTTTTGGTTTACCAATCAAACGATCAAAATGTCCTGTATTTTTGTTTTCCTGTAAATAACTGACCTTCTTCTAAGAAGACATTAAACTTAAGAGCTTTCAGTCCAACTTCAAATAGTTTCAGACTTATTTATCAAACATTTGCAGGTGAATTCTTGACATTTATCATCCTCAGAACACTTGGATCTTTCGCTGCAAAAAATCTTGAAATATAATATGTTTAAGTTTTTGCAGAACATTTATTTTCGTTGATGTTTCAGCACAAGAGAGACGTCACAGGTCAGCAGTATTTGGATGTTTTTAAGTGTCTTTTCGGACGAAGACGAACATATCTGTAACATCTGTAACAAAAAAAAAAAGACGCATATTAATGATCCTTATACACATGAGAGTAGAAAATGATTGAAGTTTGAATTTGGGGAAATATCTCTTTTACTTTTATTCACAACCTCAGCTGTAGTTTAAATGAGGGAAGAATTATTGAACACTGATAGAATAACTACTTTTAAATGACTAGTGAACTCTTGGTCAGCTCTGAGGTCATAATATCGTCACGCTGTAGAAGAAGAGAACAAATGATTCATGACGAGCTTATGCTGCTAATATACATCTGAACACGTGGTTTATTGGTGGAAATATACAAGTGTGACAGCAGTTCTTACACGTGAGACACATTTGATTTTATTAGCAAACTTGTGTTTTTCTTTTGTTTCTTTCTAGACCAAAAAATCAGCCTCTTTTCCTCGTAGATCTTGTTCTGGATGAATCGGAGGCTCATTACAGTTCACCCGTCGACACATTCCAAACAAGCGTCACACACTTGTTCCATGAAGGCGTTCTCTCCACACACAACATCCCACAACTTGAGAAAGTAAGAGCGTCAACTGTCTGTCAATCATCCTTTGTGTCACTCTTTCTTCACGTGCGTTGTTGCTTCTTGATGTCTGGAGCATCAACTATGATCTCGACTGATGCCGAGCAGCTCAACACTGACTCGCATCTGTATTTATGGCTCATGTTTCTGTTGCAGTTTGTTTTGCCGAACCTGTACTTTGGTGGAGATCCTGTGGTCGCGTCTGTGTGTCTCTGGGAGGCAGAAGTCGTAGAGTTACGAGACATGATTTCTGACGCTCTCTCCAGAGCAGCTGCTGTCCTCAAGGCCTACGCAGCTGAATATTCACAGTTCATACATCTGCACAATATGGATGTGAACAGTTGTTTTCAGTGAGTTCAACATGTTTTTAGTTCTTTTTAACGACCGTCGTTTGTTGTATTTCTGTTCTTATGTGGTCCAGATCACACGCTGAAGGTTGTCAGACGTCGCAGGAGGTGAAGAAAGAGGTGGAACGACACCTGAGAGAGAAGGAGAGACTGGAGACGCTGCTGCCCTCGTCTCTGGTCGTCGGTCCGTTTCTGATCCGCGTCGAGTCTGTTCGACAGAATCTCTGCAACAAAACCAAAGCTTTAGCCGAAGCTTCGCTCAAACACTTCGCTTCGACACTTCGCCGCCGAGTCGATGATGTAAGTCTCGAGAAAAACTCAATTCAAGATCATTAAACTTCGATCCTTTAACTCAAGCAGAGGAATTTCATAGCTTGATTTGTTTTAATGTTTAGTCTAAATAATCCATGAATGTATTAGTTTAGGTAAAGTTAGACATAAGCAGTGACGCCAGAGACGACATGTTTACAGTAAAACATGGCAAATCTCACAGCAAAGTATATTCTAATCACACACAGCAACGATGTACTCGTTGTTTAGTCAAATGAAGTTTTGATAATTAGTAAAAGAAAAAAAGACAAATTATAAAAATGATAAAATAAATGTTTTTATTTAGCCTGATCTTTAAATGTGAAACTTCAGCTTGAGGTTTTAAGATGATCTTTGATGTGTTTAAGGTGTGCGTCGAGTACGACAACATTCACAAAACGCTTCATAAAAAGCCGGAGAACATCGAAGAACTGAGCGAGAAGAAGATCTGGATCAAACAACTTCAAGATCAGCTGGAGATGAACAAGGCGAGTTTAGTGTTTCCTGCATTTGAACTCATCGTTCGGTTAATCATTGTTTCATTTCCTTCAGGAAAGTCTTGTGAAGATCCTCTGGGAATACGAGCTCCTTCACGAGTTCTGCCACATGGTTCCACGAGAAGACGCCAACAAGAAGTAAGTGACGGGAGGAGGTTCCACAATCATCTTTGGTTGTAAGTATTTTGTCCTCACAGGTTGGCGGCGATGGTGTGGCCCATGAAGATATCCACAGAAGTCCAGGCAGTTTCTGCTCAGAACGTGGAGCTTGAAGATCATTTTCACAAGATCCTGCTCTCAGACCAGAACCATTTTGAGGAGCACCTGGACTCTCTTCAGGTGTTTGACATGTCGCTCCTTCCTCGTCGTGTCCGTAGAGTTTCTCTCATGAGCGTCTGTGGAAACAGGAGCTGGTTGCGAGTCTGTCGGCTCACGTGGACGTCGACGACGCTCGTGACGTCCTGAACAAAGTGAGACGCGCAGCAAAGATCCTCCACGAGAGCCAGACCTCTGCCCAGACCTTCAACCACCGGGAGCGTCTGCTCGGCGCCGCCGTCACGAGCGTGAGTCGGAGAAAGATGCGTCACCAACGGTTTCCTCGCTCACGATGTTCTCGGCAGTACGACCGACTGGCAACCATCCTGGCAGACCTGCAGCCCTTCAGGGACCTCTGGACCACCACCTTCGACTGGATCTACTGGCACGAGATCTGGCTCAGAGACCCGCTGACCTCCATCGATCCAGAGACGCTGCAGGAGAACGTCTCTCGAGCTCGTCCAGTGATCGCAGCATGTATTGATCACTTCAGTGAGACTCCAGGTGATCCGCGCACATTATTGATTGATTATTGATGAGGACAGTGAAACTTAATATTCGCTAGAACTGAATTATATATTTAATT
Organism: Callionymus lyra; assembly: GCF_982586985.1. Classification (NCBI taxonomy): domain Eukaryota; kingdom Metazoa; phylum Chordata; class Actinopteri; order Syngnathiformes; family Callionymidae; genus Callionymus; species Callionymus lyra. The sequence goes on along the minus strand of NC_141827.1, from coordinate 1,443,746 downwards.
AAAAATATTTTTACAAGTGCCAATGTTTTTCAATCAGAATTTTTTACTTTCAGAATTGTCTTCTATCTAATTGATTCATAAAAATGTCACCAAGTTTCTAAAGTACATCAAGGCCGTAAAAATATTTTAGTTTTCTTGATCTTGGGCTGAAAAAAATCTTCTATTTGCCAAACTGTCTTCAACACGAGGAAACTTGAATCAGTTGTACTTCTTATTGGAAGTATCTCTGAAGTATCTCTGTCCCTCATTCTACCTTCATCTTGTATATAATCAACATATATATATTAGTAATGATTAATGCTGTGTATTTACATACTAGATGGTAAACAATTAAATGTTATCTTTATTATATATTCATTAAGCCAATACTTGTTGAAAATTATTTAACATTCAATGAAGGACAAGAAATTAAAAAGGAAATTAAGGCTTAAAACGAATTACTTCAACAAGTTAAAGTTTCAAATTCCTATATTAGTCGATTATTATCAATTGTTTCACTTGAATGGCTGGAGGTTCCTCTGGTAAAGGTTTTCCCTGAAAGATCTGCTTCCTCCAGGTGTTGGATCAAGTCTTCCAGGGTCTGGACCACATGGATGTTCATGTTGCTTTAATACTGTCTGAGGGTTAGAATCCACATCTGTTAACCTCAGGTCTTCAGGGTCTCGTGTCGCACCTACAGGCTGCCAGATGGTCGCGACTCAAATCCACAGCAAGATCAGAGACTTTGAGGAACACGTCCCGTTGATCCGAGGCTTACGGAACCCGGGGATGAGGGAGCGTCACTGGGAGATGCTGGCAGAGAGAACCAGGATCACGTTAGTGCCTCCAACCAAACTGACTTTCTCCTGCTGCCTGGAGCTGGGACTGCAGACGCACAAGGATGCTGTGGCTCAGGTGGTCCAGGAAGCTGAGAGGGAGCTGGAGGTGGAACAGGTACTTGTGATGCTGAAGAACACTCTTGGTTCTGCTGCATGAGATGAAGGTTAAGACTTGTGCTGCTGACTCAGAGTCTGGAGAGCATGAAGAACGTCTGGTCGACGGTTCATCTGGACGTGAAGCTGCACCAAGAGTCCGACCTTTACAGACTCCAGGTGTCGGACGACATGTTCTCGCTGCTCCAGAACCAACTGGTCGCGACCCAGAACTTGTCCGCCTCCCCTTTCAAAGAACCCTTTGAAGAGCAGATCCACATGTGGGAGCTTCAGCTCAGATATGTTCAGGTGAGTCCATGGTACTTTCATGATGCGTTCACTGGTCAGGGTTGTCCATGTTTCCAGGAAGTGTTGGATCAGTGGAGAGCTTGTCAGAGCTTGTGGGTTTCCTTGGAGCCCGCCTTCACCTCCCAGGCTGTCAATCAAACGGGTCCAGAGGCCCGGATGCACCGACATGTTGTCAGAGTGTGGAGGAGGATCATGAGAAGCGCCTTCAACCATCCAAAGGTCAGAGAAACATGAAGTGTTTTTCAATTTTCTCACTTTCATCCTCGTTTCTTAGGTGATGGACTTGTGTTCAGAAGACAGTTTGTTGGATGAATTGAAATTGTGTCGTAAAGTGTTGAGAAGCTTCGCCCGAACGGAGGAGAAAAGTCTCGTTTCAAATGAATTCAAAGAAACTTCATGAAACTGATCTTCTTCCTTCAGAGGCTGGAAGTTGATTTGTTCTGTTTCTGAGACCAAGAGACTCGACGTGAATCCATTTCCCAAAACATCTTAAAAACTCAAAGCAAAAACAATAAAAAATAAAGGATCATATTTGTCTTCAATCTCATCACCAATAATTTAACTTTGTTTAAGTTTTAAAAATTGATACAATAAACTGTGTCTTGAGATGTTTGTATTATATATATATATATTTTAATGTTGGAGTTTTGAAAAGGTAAAATATATATAAATATATATAGATATATATTTATATATATCTATATATATATAGATATATATATATATATTAAAATATATATATATATTAAAATATATATATATATAAAAATATATATATCTATATATATATATATTTTAATGTTGGAGTTTTGAAAAGGTAAAAAAATAAAAATAATAAATAAAGGTAAAAAAAAATATATATATATATATATATTTTTATATATATATTTTTTTTTTTTACCTTTATTTATTTATTTTTAAAAACCTTGATGACAGAAAGATTAGTTTTTATTTCATAGTTTGGGTTTTGTTCCTTTTTGTTGTTTGGATGTTTTATGTAAATAAAGTTTTATAAACAGTGCGACTGTGATGTCATTAATATATATGTTAACATCTAAATTAATCTTCACAGCATTATATTGGTTTTATTCAGATACGAAACTGACAAGATTATTTATTATTTTTATCTTTATTAGTTTTATACCAATAAACACTCATTTATGTTTGATTTTGAGACGATACACAAAAACCTTTATCTTAAAACATTGAGGGATTATTTATAATGGTAAAAATAAACAAGCGAGTTAATAGTTCATAGCAATACAATAAGTACTTGTTTATAGTAACCCTTGCTGAGGGACATAAACAACGAAAACAAACAAAAATGGAACACACACAAACACTCACACACATGCACGCACATCATTCACACAAACACACACACTCATACACACACACACAAACACAGACACACACACTCATACCTACACACATAGTGATAGTGTAGTAACAAGTATATATGTGTAGTATTGTCCAGTACTTGACTCTGGTGTTGTGATAGTGTAGTAACAAGTATATATGTGTAGTATTGTCCAGTACTTGACTCTGGTGTTGTGATAGTGTAGTAACAAGTATATATGTGTAGTATTGTCCAGTACTTGACTCTGGTGTTGTGATAGTGTAGTAACAAGTATATATGTGTAGTATTGTCCAGTACTTGACTCTAGTGTTGTGATAGTGTAGTAACAAGTATATATGTGTAGTATTGTCCAGTACTTGAGTGTGGTGTTGTGATAGTGTAGTAACAAGTATATATGTGTAGTATTGTCCAGTACTTGACTCTGGTGTTGTGATAGTGTAGTAACAAGTATATATGTGTAGTATTGTCCAGTACTTGACTCTGGTGTGGTGATAGTGTAGTAACAAGTATATATGTGTAGTATTGTCCAGTACTTGACTCTGGTGTTGTGATAGTGTAGTAACAAGTATATATGTGTAGTATTGTCCAGTACTTGACTCTGGTGTTGTGATAGTGTAGTAACAAGTATATATGTGTAGTATTGTCCAGTACTTGACTCTGGTGTTGTGATAGTGTAGTAACAAGTATATATGTGTAGTATTGTCCAGTACTTGACTCTGGTGTTGTGATAGTGTAGTAACAAGTATATGTGTGTAGTATTGTCCAGTACTTGACTCTGGTGTTGTAGTATTTACAGACCACATGACTCTTGACAAAGTCGTAACTACTTAGATTTGTTATGAAACCAAAATATTTCCAAACATCAGCTGCTGGAGTCAATTGTATCCCCTCGTCCTCAGTCATCGCCAGGATTTCATAGTTCCAAAATCTGCAGGACACGTAATGACTGCTGCCATCTACTGACCGCGAGTTTAATTACGGCACAAAAATTAACACGGCGTGAATATTTACACGTTAACTGTACAAGTTTCCAAAATGTGCTACACTTAAGTGAGTCTAGTGTTAATAGAAGCGTGACAACACAACACAACACAACACAACATATGCACAAGAGTTTGACACAACTTTTATCAGCGACTCGTTCATCTCGTGATTCAACTTCTTACTTCAGGATGAAATGAAGCCAAGAGATGCTTTTCACGTTTCATTTCTGTAAATAACATGTTAAGAAGGAAAACAGTATTTATTTCATAGTCTTTATACTTTATTTAGAGCAACATGTTGGGATTTGTCTTTGATTCAGGATCTGCCGTTAGTTTGATGTAAGGTAAGATAGATCGATGGATACTTTATCATCTCCTTAGAGAAATTCACGGTAAGGTAAAACTTTATTGATATAACAATGGTGTGAACATTGTGACAGTTGTGTTGAAGGAGTGAACGAACCGTCCTGTTGGTTTAAATGTGTAACAGTTTTGTTACATTATGATGTTTGTATGATTGACAGAATCGTCGTATCGATGTTGATGATTGTTCGTCTCACGTTTATCAAATAAATCTTGAGAAAACAAATGGATCTGTTTATTTGTCACAAGACTCACTCAACCCTGCGAGTAAAGATGGATTAGCCTGCATCAATAAACCATAGGATATATAAGATAAAAAAAAATATATATAAAAAAAGATAGATCGGGGGGCGACGAAGGCCAGGAAACCTTCTCCACTTCGGCCTTCAAAGCTCTCGGTTGAATACTTGCTATATATCCACCAAGATAAACAGAGATCACGGTGCATCTTCCTTGTGTCTGATCCGTCCATGACACGCTTCGGCTCTTTCCCCGCCCTGGAGCTCAATACTCTGTCGAAGTATAATTTGCTCCTCTTGACCTCTATGTGGTTGCGCCAGTGACATCGAAATGACCACTTTACCTGAGCACTTTACCTGAGCACTTTACCTGAGCCCTTTACCTGAGCACTTTACCTGAGCACTTTACCTGAGCACTTTACCTGAGCACTTTAACTGAGCACTTTACCTGAGCACTTTACCTGAGCACTTTACCTGAGCACTTTACCTGAGCACTTTACCTGAGCCCTTTACCTGAGCACTTTACCTGAGCACTTTACCTGAGCCCTTTACCTGAGCACTTTACCTGAGCCCTTTACCTGAGCACTTTACCTGAGCACTCTACCTGAGCACTTTACCTGAGCACTTTACCTGAGCACTCTACCTGAGCACTTTACCTGAGCACTTTACCTGAGCACTTTACCTGAGCACTTTACCTGAGCACTTTACCTGAGCACTTTACCTGAGCACTCTACCTGAGCACTTTACCTGAGCACTTTACCTGAGCACTCTACCTGAGCACTTTACCTGAGCACTTTACCTGAGCACTTTACCTGAGCACTCTACCTGAGCACTTTACCTGAGCACTTTACCTGAGCACTTTACCTGAGCACTTTACCTGAGCCCTTTACCTGAGCACTTTACCTGAGCACTTTACCTGAGCACTTTACCTGAGCCCTTTACCTGAGCACTTTACCTGAGCCCTTTACCTGAGCCCTTTACCTGAGCACTTTACCTGAGCACTTTACCTGAGCACTTTACCTGAGCACTTTACCTGAGCACTTTACCTGAGCACTTTACCTGAGCACTTTACCTGAGCACTTTACCTGAGCCCTTTACCTGAGCCCTTTACCTGAGCACTTTACCTGAGCACTTTACCTGAGCCCTTTACCTGAGCACTTTACCTGAGCCCTTTACCTGAGCCCTTTACCTGAGCACTTTACCTGAGCACTTTACCTGAGCACTTTACCTGAGCACTTTACCTGAGCACTTTACCTGAGCACTTCACCTGAGCACTTTACCTGAGCACTTCACCTGAGCACTTTACCTGAGCACTTTACCTGAGCACTTCACCTGAGCACTTTACCTGAGCACTTTACCTGAGCCCTTTACCTGAGCCCTTTACCTGAGAACTTTACCTGAGAACTTTACCTGAGCACTTTACCTGAGCCCTTTACCTGAGCACTTTACCTGAGCACTTTACCTGAGAACTTTACCTGAGAACTTTACCTGAGCCCTTTACCTGAGCACTTTACCTGAGCCCTTTACCTGAGCACTTTACCTGAGAACTTTACCTGAGAACTTTACCTGAGAACTTTACCTGAGCACTCACACTTTTCAAATCTCATTTTGAGAACCAGAGTTCTCAGCGGACCTCTGCTCCAACCTTGGCCGACTTTGAGGCACCAAGGTCGGCCACAGCCTGAGCTCTTCCCGTGCCGACCTCCCTGGAGTCCGACCCTCTGGAGGACATCCAGGGACCGGTTCTATTTTAGGGCACTTTGGTGACTTTCTTACCCACAAACTAAGCCCATCAACCAATGTTTCCTCTAATTTTGTTGGCGTCTGAGCAAACACAGCATCTCCCTGAGCGTCCCTTGTACCACTGACAGCAACATCAGATGCATCTTCTTCTGGAAATGCACTCTTTCTAGTTTCCTTCAAGATACCTGAACTCCTCCACCCGGGGAAGACCTGATCAGCCAACCTGGACTTCCTGTACTCCAGGAGCACAGTTGTCACTTCTATCAACCGTGTGTGTGAAAGAATCAGAGAAATGAATAGAAGGAAACATGTGAAAAGAAACATCTCATATCGTGGAACATCTCAACTCTTTGTTATCTATGACACCAGCAACATCTGGAAAGTAAGAAAAACATAGATCTAAGAAAAGTACACACTCAAAAATGGAATACCAATGTGTAAACATTTGTACCTAAAAAAAGGTACAAATGCTTGTTGCAGGGAAAGATACCTTTTTGAGAGACGATTGCTACCTTTTAGGGAATATTTTTTGTACCTTTTCAGGTTGTAAAGTTCAGTGAATCAAACACCTTCTTATTGTTCTCAGTTCAACCGGTTGTGCTAATCTGTGGCCACTCCTCAGAAACTCGACCCCCTCCTCCAAACACCTGATGTGGACCTCAGACAGGTGTGAACAGAGAAGACCCTGGACTCACTCAACCAGCAGCTTAAAGGTGAAGCTTTTTCTATTAAAAAACAAGCATTTTTGGGGGTAATTTATTGGATTAAATTTTGATGTAACAATTTTCGTCTTTATATAAATATATATATATATATATATATATATATATATATACTGTATGTATATTTTTTATATTGGTTGATTAAAGGCAATTAAGAAACCTGCAGTAAAAGAAAAAAACACTAATGGGTGATACTACAGGTTATATTAACTGAAAAAAAACAACAACTTTTAAACATAATATCCGCCGTCGAGCAGTCGGTCCTGATGTAACTTTGATTTGGTTTTATTATAACAATCATCCATTTTTTTTTGTCTTCAAAGGACATGAAATACAGCGAAGCCAACTTTGCATTTTAAGTTGCAAATCTAATAATTTGAAAATCAAATTGTAAATGATTGCTATGATTACGCTTAAACTTCTAGATGCACACATGAATAGAAAATCATCAACAATGTAGTAAAGCAATGTCTGCTGGTTGAAACCCTCGACCACGACGGCTGCACGACCCCTGTAGAGGTCGTCACTGAAGTATCACATGATCACAGTGAGCGTAATTCTTTATCTGACAGAGTTTCTCGAACTCCGTTTCTTCATGAAGCCATATTTATAACCGCGTCAAACCACCTGACAACATGCACAGCAACATGTCTGATGTCGTTTCTCCAGATGGATAAAAAGACTGGACCTGCGGCGAGGGAGCAGTGGGGCAGCAAAGCGGAGTTCGTTCTCGCAGTCGCAGGACACATCGTCGGTCTGGGAAACGTCTGGAGGTTTCCGTACCTTTGCTACAAAAATGGAGGAGGTAACATCAAGATGTTGATTCGATTCAGTCGACGCCTGTTTCATTGTCCAGATTTAAGTCCATCGCGATTTGCATCATTGGCCTGTTAGTACTTTAACTTACTTAAGTATTATTAAGAGCAAAGGTATCAAGAAAAGACAAATCGTTCTCAAGCAATAGTTCCTATGATGGACTAGAAGAAACACTGTAAATGGCTCTACTCTGTACTCTCTTCTCTTTTTTCACTTTATGCTCTTTTTCTCCACCTCTCTGTCTCCCACCCTCCCAGCCAGTCTCGTTCTGCTTGAGGTTTCTGCCTTCTATAAATACTTCTTTTTGTTCTCACACTGTGATTCACTAGAACCTGTTTTTCTTTTCTCCAATTTCCTCTAAACTGTAAAGTGTCTTTAAGTTATTTGTTATGATTTGGAACTTTTAATTGAACTGAAGTAAGGAAGCTCGTGACACAGATCTCTGCAAGAAGGGACTGATCTTCAAATAATTGGTGGATTCAGATGGTAATTTTGAACACTTCCAAAATCAATTATAAAATAGCTGTGTCTATTTTCTGTATCCAATCTGTCAGATCTAATCTGTTTTTAATATGTTTTCTTAACAGACGTGATCAATTAATGTCAATAAACATATAAAAACATTGTAATACAAACAGGGGAAAATGAACTGACGTGAAGTTCATAAAAGTTACATTTTTCTGCATTATTCCTGTTGGCATCTCACAAAAGTTGTTACGAATATTTGAATTTTTTTCATCACTTAACATCTGAAAAAAAACGTTTCTTGGTTAGAAGTTAAAAATGCTGGATTCTTCGTTGAAGTTGAAGACGTTTGAATGAAGTCCTCCTGATGATCACGTATACATTATAGATGATTATTGATTTATTTTTAACTCTGTTTTGTTTTTTCAAGGAGTCTTCTTCATACCTTATGTCATATTCATGCTCACCTGTGGGATCCCGGTCTTCTTCCTGGAGACGTCGCTGGGACAGTTCACCAGTCAGGGAGGAATCACCTGCTGGAGGAAGATCTGTCCTCTGTTCGAAGGTCAGTGTCCTCAGTGAACATCATCCAGACATGATCCTCAACTCTTACCACTCATTAAATGACATTCCATCGCTAGAAGAATATCAAAATAAAATAATCTCTAAAAATTTTAAAAAAATCTTATTTTATACCTAACTATACCTATTTTTGGGTTTATTAAGGTTTATTAAACTTAAAGTTTATACTTCAACAATAAATTCATGGATTCCTGTAAATAAAAATTGTGATCATTAATTGATCCAAAAGAAAAGAAACAACTTTTTTTTAACTTAATGTAAAAATGTTACCTCTTGGTATTTTCTGTTTGATGCGAATATTATGAAAAAAACAACAAAAAAAACTCTCATGAACGTTTTGATTTGTGACAATAACAATTATTATTACCAGATAAAGAAAATTACACTGTTTTGACCGATAACATAATTCCAATACTACTTTACTATAATACTAATACTACGACATCATAATATACTATTTAATTTTCAAATTTTGATTTATAAAAAGAAAACAAAAATCGATCTTATACTAAACTGCCTAAAATCAGTCTTAATTAAAACTATTGATCTCTTTCTTTAGTATTTTCTTTTTGTTTCCAGAAGTTATTATTTTTCAAGCTTTTGTTGCGAATATTATGCAAAAATAAACTATAAAAAAACAAACAAAAAGTCTTATGAACTTTTGGATTTGTGACAATAACAATTATAATTACCAGATATTAAGAACATTACACTGTTTTCACCTTTACTATAATTCTAATACTACTTATTACTACGTAATTTTGATTAAAGTTGTGTTTTTTGTGTTTACAATGTTATTATTAATGTTATTATAAATATAACAATGACTTAATAATGATTTATGATGAATATTAATATTAAATTGGGAATCTTAGGTACAGTTAGACCAGCGGTGGGTCCAACCAACCAAGACGACACATTTTGACCAATCAGGTGAAGGGAATGTTATCAGTTGAGTGTCTGGTGTTGCTTGTTTTAGCTGAAACCTCATTGGTTGGAACAAAAACAGCCACCCCTGGGTTAGACTGACCATATGAAGATTTATTTCTATTATTTCTTGTGATATGAAAAAGCTCTGAACCCAGTTGAACCTTTTCCGATCTTCAAATGTGAAAAAGGATCTTGATAATGAAGACTTGATTCAAACCTCAGGTTTAGGTCACGGCAGTCAAGTCGTGGTGTTGTACTCAGGATCGTATTACATCATCATCCTGGCGTGGTCGCTCCTCTACCTCGTCTCGTCCTTCGACTCCGAGCTTCCGTGGGCGAACTGTGGCAACAGCTGGAACAGCGGTAACTCTTGACAGTTGTGTTGCAGATGTGAGTCTCACTTCTCTGTCACACCTTTCTTCAGACGGTTGCTTCGAGGTCAACAACCGATCCAGTTTGTTCTCCAACGGAAGCGGAACGTCGTCAGTCGTGGAGTTCTGGGAGTGAGTTTGAAGCACAGACCTGTTGTTGAGTGACATATTGACGAACCTTCGCTCAGGAGGAGGATCCTGGGACTGTCGAGCGGGATCGACAAACTAGGCACTGTGCGATGGGATTTGTGCCTTTGTCTACTTTCTGTCTGGGTGTTGTGTTACTTCTGTATCTGGAACGGCATCAAGTCCACGGGGAAGGTACGACATCCTTATTATTTATTTTAGTATAAACTGTAGAGAGAATTTCATTCATTCTATTTACTTGTTGCCAAAATATCATCCATATATCTGTAGGTATTACATTCTGTGTCGTGTCAATGATAATCCATCCATAATAACTCTGTCTTCTCCAGGTGGTTTACTTCACTGCCACTTTTCCATACCTCATGCTGATCGTGTTGCTTGTTCGTGGCGTGACTTTACCGGGAGCCAAAGAGGGAATAATATACTACCTGTACCCGGAGCCGTCCCGCCTCAGCGACCCTCAGGTGAAGATCTTTCTTTTTAACGTTTTACATTCATCGCTTGATCTTCTAGATTTGGAGATACATCCACCTGTTAACTGAGATATTATATATCTATATATATATCTATATACATATGTATATAGATATATATATAGATATATAAACATATCTATATACAGTATATAAGCCTGGAGGTCCTGCTGCTCCACTGTCTCCACTGCACTCTTGTCTTCTGTGAAGCTGACAGCAAGGCTTTGTTGAGTTTTATCACTAACAAAATTAAATTGATCAAAGAGAAAATCGTTCCCCTTTTGTGTGGAACCAGTGAGTCTGTCTCTACCCTGTGGTCCTCTTTTAACGTTTTAACTCTGGCCGATATTTATATATTATATATTGTATATTTATTATATCAAAATGATGAACCTGTCCCTGTCCACAGGGTTTTTTCCAATGCATTTAAACATGCCATTGTGGAGCCTTTACTCACAGAGCCAGGTTTAGACCCAACTAACGTCATTTTAGGCCTATTTCTAAGCTCCCTTTCTTGTCCAAGATCTTGGAGAAGGTGGTGTCTGAGCAGCTGTTCCTGGATCAGAGCGACATCCATGAGAAGTTTCAGTCTGGCTTCCTCAGCCTTTGACACAGTTGAACCAGATCCTGCTGAGAAGACTGAGGGATGAAGACTGTCTGGGTCTGTGTTAGAATGGTTCTTATCTTACCTTTCTGGGCAGTTTTAGTGTATCTGCCAATCAAATGAGGTCTGAATCAGCGGATCTGTTCTGTGGAGTCCCTCAGGGTTCTGTTTGGGGTCCTTTATTTTTTTGCTGTACTTGATTCCCCTTGGTAAAATCATTCAGAGATTTCCTGATGTTTCTTATCACATTTTTGTGATGTGCACAGAAGCTCCAGCAGCAACACATTTATGTGTACAAAAGTATAAGTTCTGGTGCTACACTTACCTTGAAACTAATGCTGTGCTGATGAAGCTCCACGAAGCATTGTCCTCATTGTCTGAGTCACTTTTTTTATGAAGCTACTAGTTTAAGGTTATTTCACACGAATGAGATGTGTGTTTCACGAGGCTTCATCTGCACCATGAGTTGCATTTAACCAGTAAAACGGTCCGACTTCCTCTCTCTGCTTCTGCTCCAGGTGTGGATGGACGCTGGCAGCCAGATCTTCTTCTCCTACGGTGTTTGCACTGGTGTGCTCACATCTCTCGGCAGCTACAACAAGTTCAACAACAACTGCTATAGAGACTCCATCTATCTGTGTCTGCTGAACAGCTTCACCAGCTTCGTGGCTGGTTTCGCCATCTTCTCCGTGCTGGGCTTCATGGCGCAGGAGCAGGGCGTGGACATCTCGCTGGTGGCCGAGTCTGGTGCGACGGTTCAGACGTTCACATGGTCACGAGTCAATGGTGTTGATGGATGATTTTTGTTGGCAGGTCCAGGACTGGCTTTCATTGCCTACCCCCGCGCCGTCTCCCTCATGCCTCTTCCTCAGCTGTGGGCCGTCTTCTTCTTCATCATGATCCTTCTGCTAGGACTTGATAGTGAGGTACACGTCTGGATTCAAACGACTCACATCTTATTTCAACACGTTTCCTCTCCATAGTTTGTATATCAAGAGGCTCTGGTCACGACCATCTCCGACCTGTATCCTGCCTTCCAAAGACCGTGTCAACGAAAGCTTCTGCTTTTGGCCATTTGTGTTGGAAGTTTCCTGGTTGGGCTTTTGATGATCACTGAGGTTGGTTTTCAAAACTTAAGAAGTACTTCTGAAGCATGTTCAGTCTTTTATTGTCTATTCACTGGTTCCTGACGTTATTAATAGTTGTTGTTTTTTTTGTTACTGTATAAGTGTGTTTTGAAATCGTATTTTTAAATGATTTCTTTTCATATTTTCTGGAATGATTGGTTTTATTTTGACTCAGTAGAACCTTTTTAGCTGTTGTTTGATACTTTTCTCTACACAACAAGATTTCTTTATGACCCTAAATATGATTCATAGTGTTTGATCAGAGAAGTAACGTAAAATACTGAGAAACTTTTTTAAAAAACCAAAAAAGAAAGACCCTAACACAACACAATACTGATCAACACATGTGTATAGAGCTACGTTACATTGCAGTTACACGGTTCTGACATTGGGGGAGCCAGAAACATCATATTCAACCTCACATATTGGTGCTTTAATAAAAGCAGCTCCAAACCTTTTCTTTTTCTTTTTTACAACTGCCTGTCTTGAGATTTTACAGCACATCAGGAATACTTGGTAACAACATTAAAGGTAGTTTTGGGCACTAAGGCCTCTTCTTGCGACGGTCTTGTTTCTCCCTCTACAGCCGTATATACATCTCACTTTTACTATTCATCATTTAATATTGAAACCTCTGAAAAAACTTGAAAGTAAGTGAAACTATTAAAAAAAAATTCTTTGAAATACAGGTTTCTCAGTAACAGTTAAATTCACTTAAGATTTTTCAGTACTGGTGTAATGGAAACCCATGCTTGTGTGAACCAGAATATATCTTATTACCAGTTTAAGATTTTTAATACTTTTGAGATTTAAAGATTTCTCTTTCATGTTAATACAATTTGGAATTTGTTAGCGTGTTAGCAGGTAACGCTATGGTGATACACTTATCTTACGATACGAATCGATATATTTAGAAACAATTCTAAACGACATATTCAGCTCACGATCCAATTGGATAAAATATATTTCGATACATTTTTGGAATCAATTTCGTAACTCTTTCAGGGGTCGTGGAATTTTAGTGACATCTTGTGATTTTTAAACTCTCCTTTGGTTGAATTTATAGAACTGAGAGACAGAAAATGTCCAACTATGAGCTTTAAAAGCTGCTGGAGTCGACTGTATCCTCTTATACTCAGTCATCGCCAGGAACCCGCTGGATTTCATGAATGTAAATTCTAAATACAAAAGTATATATATTTGAATATATAGCATTAACAAATGATAGAGGAAGACATTTCATTCAACCCCAGTAAAAATCTTTTAAATTGATTTATTGTTAAATCAATAAAAAAAAATAAAGTTTAACAGTAACTTGAAAAAAACAATTTATATTGGTGTATATTTTGTTTAAAACTCTATTAAAAGGCTTTCAACTCTAAAATCAGGTCTATATTATACAAATACTCAAGAGTATTAAGATATTTTATATTTCTGTACTGAAACCTTGACTGTACTTTGAATCAACACAAGTATACAACAAGTTAGCAACACAATGCTAACAGTTGAGATGCTAACGACACTCTTCGATGAACGAAACGAACGTCATTTTAATTCTCGAGGCTCCGTTTGGATAAATGATTGTGGCCTGCAGGGGGGGCTGTACATCTTCCAGCTGTTCGACTACTACGCCTGCAGCGGGACGACACTCCTGCTGTTCGCTGTGGTCCAGTGTGTCGGGATCGGATGGATCTACGGTCAGTCGACGCTAGTTTGACAAATGAATCCGACAAAAGTGACGTCGTGTACGTTTTATCGTGAAGGAGCTGATCGTCTGTACGACAACATCCGGGACATGATCGGATACAGGCCGGCGTCCTACATGAAGTATTGCTGGATGTACTTCACACCAGCCATTTGCACGGTAAGATTCTCCCTTTGAAGAAACAAGACGAACGAGACGAGTGTGAGTGACAGCTGTCAGAAACGTGTCCACGTCTCCAGCAGGAAGAACCTCTGCTGCCTTCATTCAGCCTCAGATGAATGACGACTGATTCACTTCTCCTGCAGTTGACGCTTCTCTTCTCCATCATCAAGTACACGCCGCTGAAGTTCAACCATGTGTACCAGTACCCGTGGTGGGGCTACGCCATCGGGGGGTTCTTGACCCTCTCGTCCACTCTGCTGGTCCCTCTGTGGATGGCGTACGCTCTGTGTGTCACACCTGGAACTCTGTCGCAGGTAAAACCACAGACTCGACGAAGTCCGTTTTTAACATTTTCAAACATCAGAATACTTTCTTTATCACCAATGAAACGGCAGTTGCATTCATTTCCAATGATCGCTGTAATACACAGCAACTTCAGCCACTTGACACTGAAGCAGGAAGTGAGGACGAACAGGAACAGACTCTCGCTCCAGAACTTCTTCATATTTTTCCACAATTTCACCCGTAGTTATTATTATTAACATTTTATGGTGTTTTTTTTTATTGCTAAATTGTTATTTTAACTTCAGGAAACTTACAATTGAAATAAGTTAAATTATTTTCTGACTCATTTATTTAAATCTGAACCTAATCTCCAGAGGAATTAATAAAGTCTATCTAAACTAATCTAATATTGTTTTAATATTATTAAATATAATTTATTAAACGACCATCATTATTTATAAGAAAGACATTTTTGCGTAATTTTAATACTAAATTTAAAATATACATTTTCTGGAAACTAACAATTGAAATCAATTTAAATAATTTTCTGATAAAAAGTATTTATATTACATTATTATTATAATATTATTAAATATAATTTATTAAACGACCATCATTACTTAAAAGAAATTCCTTTTTTTGTAACTTTAATACTACATTTAAATTTAAAATATAAATTTCGCGGTAACTAAAAATTAAATTAAATTATTTTCTGACAAAATGTATTAACATTACAATAATATTATTACAATATTAAATATAATCATTATATCAAAGAAATTGATTTTCTTTTTTGTTATTTTAATAATACATTGAAAATATACATTTTCTGGAAACTAACAGTTAAATTAAATTAAATCGTTTTCTGACAGAATTTATTCACATTATATATTATATTATTATTAAATACTTTTATAATTTCTGCGTAATTTTAATATATATTTTTATTTAACATTCACATTTTGTAGAAACCAACAATTGAGTTAAATTAAACTATTTTCTGACTAATAAATTTACATTAGAATATTATTATTTTATTAAGATATATCATTTTTAACTATATTAAAAATATAGACTTTCAGGAAACTAACAATTGAAATAAATCACTTGTTTTTTTATAGCAATTATTTACATTTCAAATCTAATATAACGTCAAAACCACCACAAATCCCCATGAGTTTTCACGACAGTTGCATTGGCACAGTTCAAACAGTAGGGGGAGCCAGAAACAAATGTTCTGCAACCGTTCAAGAAGATAAACGATATCAATACTTTTGAAACAGATGCGTGAAGTAAAAACACCAAAGTGCTTCACATGTGTTTTCTTTCTCTTCACACAGAGAGTGAAAATCCTCTGCACTCCTGCCAAAGATCTACCGAGTCGACCTTTAACCCTCAACAGCAAAGCGTTCGCCAGTTTCACGAGTTTGTTCACTCTTAAGGAACTAGAGAAGAAGGATTTATCCTGGAATTAAATATAAAACATTATGAACGACTCATTTAATCAATGTAATCCCTGAACCGACCAGCAGATGTCCTCAGACTCACACCTCAGCGTCCAGCAGATGGAGACTCAATGCCTGCTTGTTCTTAGACTGTCCGGTAGATGTCACTGTTTCTCTTTCTTTATTGTAACTCAGTTCAACTGACCGGGAATGTTTGGATGTATTTGTCATGTTTGCTTCAAAAGCACAAGAAGGAAGGAGAAATATTTTATTTAATTCTACATTAATTTCGAGGAGACATGTGGAGTAAATATTCCAGCGTCAGCATATTTTCTTTTAAGTTGTATCGAAATAAAGAAAAAAGACAGAACTATTGTGTGTCGAGCTTTTGTGAGTGTTTAAGATAAGATAAGAGAATCACGTAAATTCATCATTAATTGTAACAAGTCATAGCAGTATAAATAAAAATGTTATACATAAAACAAGATAATGCTGTTCTATTTTATGTAAACATTGTATTTATATTGCTATGACTTTATAAAATCTTATATACTTTATATTAACATACATACATATCATTTTATTAATCGATATATTTATAGGCCATTTTATTGCAATGTCTCTTATTTTATTTTAATTTATTGCATTTTATTTTATGAATCTGTCTTCCTTTCATTTCAATTTTATATTCTGTAAAAAAAAATCTTGTTTGAATAAAAATGTTTTTTGATTCTGATACAGACAAATACATGATACAATCATATACATTAAGTATTGTGCATAGTATTACAAAAAAAGATGAACCTGGAAATGTTCCTTTACTTCCAAAGGAAAACATCAAAGTGACTTCATATGTAAACATAAATGTGCTTTTAAAGTTTTATATTTTTTAATTCAGTATTTAAATGTCATTTCATAGTTATTGTCTCTTATTTTAATTTAATTTATTGTATTTTATTTTATGAATCTTGTGTTTACAACGCTAGCAATACAAGTGAAGTTTTCTGATTGTGATTCTGTTCTATGCTGTGGTGTGTTGGGAATGTGTCCAAGAGGAGGTCAACAGGTCAACAGGTCAACAGGTCAACAGGTTGATCAGAAGCTCTGTGGTTGAAGCTGGACTCACTGGTGACAAGAGATCATTGAACAAACTACTGTCCATCATGATCATCATCCTCTGAACACTGTCATCAGTGAGCAGAGAAGCAGATGAAGCATCAATGCTCCTCCCAGGTGCAAAACTAATAGACTCAAGGACTCATTCATTCCTCGGGCTATTAAATTGTATAATTCTGAATTCAGGGGCAGGAGTGAAAGTATCTGGATGTTCTGTGTTAGTCTTTGTATCTTTGTCTTTGTTGTTTTTCTTTGATCTATGTTCTTTATCTTTATCTTTAGACTTAGATTGTATCATCTTGTTCTTTCTCTTTATTTCTCTTTGTTCTTGTTCTTATTTTATCTTGATTATTTTTTATGAAAACTTGCTGTATTTGCTGTGGATAATTTGGAAAAAAAACAATTTCCTGAAGGAGACCTGCTGAGGATCAATAAAGTTCTACCTTACCTTACCTTACCTTAACACACACACACGCAAACACACACTCACACAAAGACACACACACACACACACACACACACACACACACACACACACACACAAACACACACCCACTCACACACAAACACACACGCAGTATATATGTGTAGTATTGTCCAGTACTTGACTCTGGTGTTGTGATAGTGTAGTAACAAGTATATATGTGTAGTATTGTCCAGTACTTGACTCTGGTGTTGTGATAGTGTAGTAACAAGTATATATGTGTAGTATTGTCCAGTACTTGACTCTGGTGTTGTGATAGTGTAGTAACAAGTATATATGTGTAGTATTGTCCAGTACTTGACTCTGGTGTTGTGATAGTGTAGTAACAAGTATATATGTGTAGTATTGTCCAGTACTTGACTCTGGTGTTGTGATAGTGTAGTAACAAGTATATATGTGTAGTATTGTCCAGTACTTGACTCTGGTGTTGTGATAGTGTAGTAACAAGTATATATGTGTAGTATTGTCCAGTACTTGACTCTGGTGTTGTGATAGTGTAGTAACAAGTATATATGTGTAGTATTGTCCAGTACTTGACTCTGGTGTTGTGATAGTGTAGTAACAAGTATATATGTGTAGTATTGTTCAGTACTTGACTCTGGTGTTGTGATAGTGTAGTAACAAGTATATATGTGTAGTATTGTCCAGTACTTGACTCTGGTGTTGTGATAGTGTAGTAACAAGTATATATGTGTAGTATTGTCCAGTACTTGACTCTGGTGTTGTGATAGTGTAGTAACAAGTATATATGTGTAGTATTGTCCAGTACTTGACTCTGGTGTTGTGATAGTGTAGTAACAAGTATATATGTGTAGTATTGTCCAGTACTTGACTCTGGTGTTGTGATAGTGTAGTAACAAGTATATATGTGTAGTATTGTCCAGTACTTGACTCTGGTGTTGTGATAGTGTAGTAACAAGTATATATGTGTAGTATTGTCCAGTACTTGACTCTGGTGTTGTGATAGTGTAGTAACAAGTATATATGTGTAGTATTGTCCAGTACTTGACTCTGGTGTTGTGATAGTGTAGTAACAAGTATATATGTGTAGTATTGTCCAGTACTTGACTCTGGTGTTGTGATAGTGTTGTAACAAGTATATATGTGTAGTATTGTCCAGTACTTGACTCTGGTGTTGTGATAGTGTAGTAACAAGTATATATGTGTAGTATTGTCCAGTACTTGACTCTGGTGTTGTGATAGTGTAGTAACAAGTATATATGTGTAGTATTGTCCGGTACTTGACTCTGGTGTTGTGATAGTGTAGTAACAAGTATATATGTGTAGTATTGTCCAGTACTTGACTCTGGTGTTGTGATAGTGTAGTAACAAGTATATATGTGTAGTATTGTCCAGTACTTGACTCTGGTGTTGTGATAGTGTAGTAACAAGTATATATGTGTAGTATTGTCCAGTACTTGACTCTGGTGTTGTGATAGTGTAGTAACAAGTATATATGTGTAGTATTGTCCAGTACTTGACTCTGGTGTTGTGATAGTGTAGTAACAAGTATAGAGTCTTCTTCACGTTCTACGCCGAAGCAAAGAAGAACAAACGACGTCGACTCATGTTTCTCCAAACATGTGGATGATGTTCGTTCGGACGTTTGAATAATTGTTTTATTATATTTTCGTATTTTTCCTTTTATCCTGTTTTTCTTTCTGTTTCCGTGGTTGAATTTCTCTGGTGAAATATCGTAAATATGTTCTTTAAACCGGATCATAAACACCGTCATCAGGAGACTGTGGGTGTGATGACAGAGAGTCGTGAAAACTGAAGCGCGTCAATCATGACAAGAACGTGATAAACTGAGAGAAAATCTGCTTGCATGTGTTTGTGTTGATAAATCTAACACACCATGTGTTTGTGTTGATAAATCTAACGTGTGTTGGTGTCAATAAATCTAACACACCATGTGTTTGTGTTGATAAATCTAACGTGTGTTTGTGTCGATAAATCTAAAGTGTGTTTGTGTTGATAAATCTAAAGTGTGTTTGTGTCGATAAATCTAAAGTGTGTTTGTGTCGATAAATCTAAAGTGTGTTTGTGTCGATAAATCTAACATGTGTTTGTGTCTATAAATCTAAAGTGTGTTTGTGTCGATAAATCTAACATGTGTTTGTGTCGATAAATCTAAAGTGTGTTTGTGTTGATAAATCTAACATGTGTTTGTGTCGATAAATCTAAAGTGTGTTTGTGTTGATAAATCTAAAGTGTGTTTGTGTCGATAAATCTAAAGTGTGTTTGTGTCGATAAATCTAAAGTGTGTTTGTGTCGATAAATCTAAAGTGTGTTTGTGTTGATAAATCTAAAGTGTGTTTGTGTCGATAAATCTAAAGTGTGTTTGTGTCGATAAATCTAAAGTGTGTTTGTGTCGATAAATCTAAAGTGTGTTTGTGTCGATAAATCTAACATGTGTTTGTGTCGATAAATCTAAAGTATGTTTGTGTCGATAAATCTAAGTGTGTTTGTGTTGATAAATCTAACATGTGTTTGTGTTGATAAATCTAAAGTGTGTTTGTGTCGATAAATCTAAAGTATGTTTGTGTCGATAAATCTAAAGTGTGTTTGTGTTGATAAATCTAAAGTGTGTTTGTGTCGATAGATCTAAAGTGTGTTTGTGTTGATAAATCTAACATGTGTTTGTGTCGATAAATCTAAAGTGTGTTTGTGTTGATAAATCTAACATGTGTTTGTGTCGATAAATCTAAAGTGTGTTTGTGTTGATAAATCTAAAGTGTGTTTGTGTCGATAAATCTAAAGTGTGTTTGTGTTGATAAATCTAAAGTGTGTTTGTGTCGATAAATCTAACATGTGTTTGTGTCGATAAATCTAAAGTGTGTTTGTGTCGATAAATCTAAAGTGTGTTTGTGTCGATAAATCTAAAGTGTGTTTGTGTCGATAAATCTAAAGTGTGTTTGTGTCGATAAATCTAAAGTGTGTTTGTGTCGATAAATCTAAAGTGTGTTTGTGTCGATAAATCTAAAGTGTGTTTGTGTCGATAAATCTAACATGTGTTTGTGTCGATAAATCTAAAGTGTGTTTGTGTCGATAAATCTAAAGTGTGTTTGTGTCGATAAATCTAAAGTGTGTTTGTGTCGATAAATCTAAAGTGTGTTTGTGTCGATAAATCTAAAGTGTGTTTGTGTCGATAAATCTAAAGTGTGTTTGTGTCGATAAATCTAACGTGTGTTTGTGTTGATAAATCTAAAGTGTGTTTGTGTCGATAAATCTAAAGTGTGTTTGTGTCGATAAATCTAAAGTGTGTTTGTGTCGATAAATCTAACGTGTGTTTGTGTCGATAAATCTAAAGTGTGTTTGTGTCGATAAATCTAAAGTGTGTTTGTGTCGATAAATCTAAAGTGTGTTTGTGTCGATAAATCTAACATGTGTTTGTGTCGATAAATCTAAAGTGTGTTTGTGATGATAAATCTAAAGTGTGTTTGTGTTGATAAATCTAACGTGTGTTTGTGTCGATAAATCCAACACACCATGTGTTCGACACAAGACTTCTGTGTCAAACGATGCAAACGAAGCATCTTCACATGAATCAACATCACAGACGTCTTCGGCTCAGAATTGAAAACTGCAAAAGTCCTTCTTCCCTTCAGAACCTCTTCACTGCGACTCTGGCGTCTGCAGAACGAACACAATCTTCTCGGAGCGATTCTGCGTCTCAATCTCCTCCATCCTTTCACGAGGTGAGTCGGGATTGAAACCAACACCTGAGCAGCTTTTTTTCCTGGTAAACGAGCTGCGATCACAACAAACTCAGTCGTGTTTCCTGGAGACACGAACCCAGGACGTCATCACCAGAAGAATCATCAAAACCTGAGGAGAATCATCAAAACCTGAGGAGAAACATCACACACACAAACACACACACAAACACACACACACACACACACACACACACACACACACACACACACACACACACACACACACACACACACACACACACACACACACACACACACACGGATCCATCATGAAGCTCTTGGTCGTCGTGTTTCTCTGGATGTTCATTAAAACCTTCACACACATTTGAACATCAGTCCTTGAAGAATGAATCCATTATGAAATATAAATGACAACATCAAGGGTTAAGAAGCTGAAACGTTATTTAAAAAACATCAACAAATGTTGAACGATGTAATATTTATACGTGAAAAACATTTGAATGATTGAAGAACAGATGAATCTCTGCTTCGTTATCTTTAAACATTCGAATGAAACATCATTTTATTAATGAACTGATGAAACTTCATGTTACAACAGGATAATATTCACAACTATAATTAAAACTATACTTTAAGAATACTATATACTATACTACAATACTATGAATGATTCAATGTGAGGCCGAACAATTAATTCTCGTTTTATTGTATGAATTGAGAAGAAACTGTTCTTGAAGGAAAGACAAGAAAGAAAAGTATAAAAAATAATGAAATTAATATTTGATTAAAGTCAGTTTCTGTAATTATTGCCTGTAATTATTGTTGTGACTCAGTTGAACTTTTTCTATGTATTATTAGTTGATCTAATGACTCACATCAGGGGCTAAGAGTTTTACAATGAAATACTGACCACGAGACACTAGAGGGAGCCAAAACACCTTTTTAATGACTACGGTCTGGACCTTTACTAGAAGCCATAGAAATGTGTTTTTAGACATAAAGAGACAATAATGAATTTGATTTCTGTCTTTTATTAACGACCGTTGTTTTTTAAAAAGACAGGATTTTCTCCAAAGGTTTATTAGCCTCTGACACACACGTATAAATCTAACACACCATGTATTTGTATTTGTATATTCTATAAATCTAACCGGTTTTTGTGTTGATAAATCTAACGTGTGTTTGTGTCGATAAATCTAACGTGTGTTTGTGTCGCTAAATCTAACGTGTGTTTGTGTTGATACATCTAACGTGTGTTTGTGTTGATAAATCTAACGTGTGTTTGTGTTGATAAATCTAAAGTGTGTTTGTGTTGATAAATCTAACGTGTGTTTGTGTTGATAAATCTAAAGTGTGTTTGTGTCGATAAATCTAACGTGTGTTTGTGTCGCTAAATCTAACGTGTGTTTGTGTTGATAAATCTAAAGTGTGTTTGTGTTGATAAATCTAACGTGTGTTTGTGTCGATAAATCTAACGTGTGTTTGTGTCGCTAAATCTAACGTGTGTTTGTGTTGATAAATCTAAAGTGTGTTTGTGTTGATAAATCTAACGTGTGTTTGTGTCGCTAAATCTAACGTGTGTTTGTGTTGATAAATCTAACGTGTGTTTGTGTCGATAAATCTAACGTGTGTTTGTGTCGCTAAATCTAACGTGTGTTTGTGTTGATAAATCTAACGTGTGTTTGTGTCGATAAATCTAACGTGTGTTTGTGTCGCTAAATCTAACGTGTGTTTGTGTTGATAAATCTAAAGTGTGTTTGTGTTGATAAATCTAACGTGTGTTTGTGTCGCTAAATCTAACGTGTGTTTGTGTCGATAAATCTAACGTGTGTTTGTGTCGATAAATCTAACGTGTGTTTGTGTCGATAAATCTAACGTGTGTTTGTGTCGCTAAATCTAAAGTGTGTTTGTGTCGATAAATCTAACGTGTGTTTGTGTCGCTAAATCTAACGTGTGTTTGTGTCGCTAAATCTAACGTGTGTTTGTGTTGATAAATCTAACGTGTGTTTGTGTCGATAAATCTAACGTGTGTTTGTGTCACTAAATCTAACGTGTGTTTGTGTTGATAAATCTAACGTGTGTTTGTGTCGCTAAATCTAACGTGTGTTTGTGTTGATAAATCTAAAGTGTGTTTGTGTTGATAAATCTAACGTGTGTTTGTGTCGCTAAATCTAACGTGTGTTTGTGTCGCTAAATCTAACGTGTGTTTGTGTCGATAAATCTAACGTGTGTTTGTGTCGCTAAATCTAACGTGTGTTTGTGTCGCTAAATCTAACGTGTGTTTGTGTCGATAAATCTAACGTGTGTTTGTGTCGATAAATCTAACGTGTGTTTGTGTCGCTAAATCTAACGTGTGTTTGTGTCGCTAAATCTAACGTGTGTTTGTGTCGATAAATCTAACGTGTGTTTGTGTCGATAAATCTAACGTGTGTTTGTGTTGATAAATCTAAAGTGTGTTTGTGTCGATAAATCTAACGTGTGTTTGTGTCGCTAAATCTAACGTGTGTTTGTGTCGCTAAATCTAACGTGTGTTTGTGTCGATAAATCTAACGTGTGTTTGTGTCGATAAATCTAACGTGTGTTTGTGTCGCTAAATCTAACGTGTGTTTGTGTTGATAAATCTAAAGTGTGTTTGTGTCGATAAATCTAACGTGTGTTTGTGTCGCTAAATCTAACGTGTGTTTGTGTCGATAAATCTAACGTGTGTTTGTGTTGATAAAT